>NC_136507.1:93769597-93902097 GCF_053919585.1 Euprymna scolopes
ACTACGGATTGACACCGTTTTTCGCTACTTTCTATAACTATTGTAAAATCTTATTACGTTCTCGCAACAGCTGTTCGATTTCTCGCTGAGAAAGGCCGCTGACATTCTCTGAAATTTGAATTCTAATAGGCCACCCTAGAAATACAGTACGCCTCGTTTTATTTTTGGTGCGGGGGTTTAGATTATATTTTACTTTTTCGGTCTTTCGATCCTCCCGGAAATTCTGCGATTATTTACTGTGATATCAACTAATGAGATCTTTTTTACATATCTACCTAAGCAGTTTCAGTTCCTTTGGTCATCTTAGTCTATTCATTCTTTCTTTCCCTCCCTTTTCCACTTTCTCACTCCCTCCCTCTCTCTCTCTCTCTCTCTCTCTCACACACACACACACACACACACACACACACACACACACACACACACACAGGATCTGTATATATATGTGTGTGTGTGTGTGTGTGTGTGTGTGTGTGTGTGTGTGTGTGTGTGTGTGTGTGTGTGTGTGTGTGTGTGTGTGTGTGTAAAACAAAAATCTATATTCCAAATGATTACATAAATGATTCTGTGCTACGAAATAGATGATGTCTAGAATTGAATATTTTAACATGCTGAAAGAAATAAACGGTAAGATGGACAAGATTTGAAATTTGGAACATAGATCTTTTGTCATTTATTTGTGTATGCTCTATAGTTATCTCAAGCTTCATAAATTAAAGGATTGGTATAAATAAAGAATGCAATATAATTGAATAAACACATTTTCCCATATATATATATATATATATATATATATATATATATATATATATATATATATATATATATATGTGTGTGTGTGTGTGTGTGTGTGTGTGTGTGTCTGTGTCTGTGTGTCTGTGTGTCTGTGTGTATTCATTTATATTTATATGTGTATATTTATATATATATATATATTTATACATGTATATTTATATATATTTATATATGTATATTTATATATTTACTAGAAGATGTATCCGACGTTGCCCGGTATTAAACGTAACGTTATTTTTTTTTAATTAAATAAAAAAAGACGGAAAGGAACTGAGACATGTGCATGCGAGTATTATGTTTATTTCTAAACCGTTCACTTCTTGTAAGTAAAAAAAAAATATGCGAGCTGAGATCGAAACCAAAATCTAAAGATAGTGAGTCAAGTACGATAGCCATTAGACTAGCTTGCCAAGTTCTTTTAAAAGTGTTGACAATCGATCGGGAAGTGGAATTGAAAAGTTAGCCCTCCAAAGGAAAAGCACCTTGGCCCTGCAAAAAATGCCTGTCCGGCTTCGTCAGTATTTCCCGGGAGAGACACCTCGGGCGATTCACAATTAACTAATCCCTTCTCAAAGAGAGAAGGCAAAGCCGGGCAGGATAGACCACCTAGAACTGCACAGAATCAGCATTACACCGCAATCAACAGGGAACAGGTCATTACAGGAATGGTGTAATCTCTGTTAATTTGGGGGCCGAGGAAAAAAAATCCAGTATTATTTTAGCTAGTATATCACTACTTCCCCACCCACCCCATTTAAATATAAGGAGAAGGTAATCCCTGGGAAGATGGTATAATGACCGCAGCACAAATGCTACACTACTACTCAAAAGGTCTGATAATGCATTAGAGTACTACCTCATTACAATAGAACAGATTACGTTCCATCTCCCCCAAAATGAGGAGATAATGCTTGGGAGTATATTATCATAGAAATCAGAACAGATACTACTCTACCTTCGCTTCCCCTCCCTTCCAAGTTGAGCATTTTAAGAAAGTACATTAGCACATTAATAAAAGTAATAGTATAGTTTCAGCTTCAGAGAGATACCAAATCTCCATTATTAGGGCAATTACTCTTGACATATCAAAAGCTTTTGATAGAGTGTGATATAAATGTCTTCTTCACAAGATTTCCAACCACGGAATTGCTAGAAATGCCCCTTCGATTATTAAATCGTTTCTCTCTGATATGTTTATAAGTGTAGTAGACGATGGGCAAAAATTAGAAGCTCATATTATCAACGCTGACGTCGCTCAGAGTTCCATCCTGGGCCTAACTAATTGGGCCTTCCTGGTCTTCATTAATGATCTCCCAAATCACATTCTTAGATCATTCGTAGACATTTATGCAGATTTATGCATTTATAGCAACACTTCAAAGACCGTAAATGGCCAAGATCTTCCTAATTCTCTCTCTCTTCTGACCTTGAGCAAGTAGTGCAATGGGGAAAAAGGTGGCTGTTTAATTTTAATGCATTTAAAACCAAGCTTCTTTCTTTCCACCATTCAACGTTCTGATTCATACCTGGCCTCAATTGAAATTAATTGCTCTGCTCTTGGGGAAGCGCCATGTTTTAACGAGCTTCTGAAACTGACCTTAACTCCTGATCTGAAATGAAATACGTACATCAAATCCGTTGCCAAGATCGCCGGGAAAATGGTTGGATCATTCTACCACTCCAGTAGGCATCTCACTCCGATGCAATCCTTTACATGTGTAAGAGTCAAGTACATCCTAAAATGGAATACTGTTGTTAGATCTGGGGATGAGATGCTCCGAGCATCCTCTCCTGTCTCGGCAGGGTACAAAACCGACTTCGACATCTGGTGGGTTATGTTTTTTTCTCTTTTCTGCAGCTTCTGTCTCATAGAAGGGACGTTACTGCTCTACCGTTATTCTCATGACAGGTGCTCAACTGAGCTTCACTCTATCGTTCCTCCAGTAAATCTTTTGCAGAAAACACTCAACTAGCTACAACAACTATCAACAATTTCCACTACCCTCTATCTGTGCCTAAATCTTAGCGAAAATTCAATGAGCAGAATTTTCTTCCTGGAGCTGCTTCCCGGCTGACTATGGCATCGTCGTTTTTAAGTCTTGAAGAGCCGTTCTTTAAAATCATATAGTCACCGCTCATCAAGGCCCGGAAGCTACTCAAGGATAAGGATTAATGCGTGCCGTAATGGAGATTTAACTAAATTTGACTATAGTCAAATTTCCATTACGGCACACATTAACCCTTATCCTTGAGTGGCTTCCGGGCCTTGATGAGCAGTGACTATATGATGTAAAAAAAAAAAATTTTTTTAAGTACTAGTAGTTTTGTTTTTGGGGATTTTTTTTTTTGCAATTTTCTTACCATTTTGTTTTATTAATAGCTGGGGAATAAGAATCTTATGGGGTGCCTGACATCCAACCACTATTTCATATATTTCAACCTATAAGTGGAATTGTTTATATCTGTCTTGCACTTGGTTCACCTGTTATATTTGCTAAATAGCTCATGCTTAAAAAACCGTCGCAACAATTCTATTTTAATTTTATCTGAGAAATAATTATGTCTGCGACCAGCGTCGGAAACTTTTTCTGAAAATCATATTCACAATACATTCCATAAACAACAAAAACAACAACAACAACAACAATCTAATCTTCTTTTATAATAAATTTCTCACCTGTCTGTTTAAATGTATGTATGTATGTATGTATGTATGTATGTATGTATGTCTGCCTGCCTATAACTTTCGACAGAGGCGACGGATTTTCAAAAGATCGGTATCATTTTGAAGCATTTTTCACCGATATTTTCGGAAGTTATCCCCTTTTTCTATTGACTAGCCTTAACTTAAACCTTCGCCATTTCTGGTTTGACTATGGACGCAACGGCAAAGACGTCACGTTTTTATTTTTCACATTTTTTTCCTCCTTCGTGGTACTGGTTGGAGCCTGCCTGCCTACTACCACTATTTTTATTTTATTTATTTATTTTTATTTTTGCTCAACACACTCCTCCAAACACCCAGGCAACGCCGGGCACCCAGGCTAATTATCTGTGAAAGTGAGAATATGTGTGAGGACACTTCTCACCCTATATACTCAACGAATTTTTATGTACAAACTTGAAATTATGTATATTGAGTATTCAGACATGTGGAAAACTTTTAATCGTCTTTCATCTGGAAAAAAAAAATCTGCTAAGGAACCAAAATTAATAAAATTGATACGTAAGGCTCGTCGGATTTTTATTTACTCGTCAACTGTTTCACGAATGCGCATTCATGATTCGTTCGCATGATAGATTACTTATGTTAAGAATAAGTAGATTTGAAAATGTGTGTCAAGTTGGCCTAATGGTTATCGTACTTCACTCACTGTCTTTATATTTGGTTTGGATCACTGTTCGAGTATTTTTTTTTAATTACAAGAAGTGAACTTATAGAAAAAGCACAGTATCGTGTTGTTGTTTTTTTGTTGTTGTTGTTTTTTGTTTTTGTTTTTTGTTTTTTTGAAGAATTTAACGCTACGTTTAATACCTGGGGTATTTATGTTTATAATAAAGAAGAATACTGCATTAATTAAAATATAACATTTATGCGTATTTTATGACCGGGCAACGCAGGGCAGCCATTGACTATTACTACTACTACTACTAATAATAATAATAATAATAATAATAATAATAATAATAATAATAGTTACCATAGAACATGGCTGTGAAAGGTCAAAGAGGATGAAAAAAATTTAAGCAGCATATTGGAGAGGCTTATTACCAATCAAATTCCAGAGAAAGCTAGTGGTCATTGTTCGCTAGAAATCAATGATAAACGGCTGTTGCGATAATGCTAAATGAAGTACTTATGTATCTATGTTACCGCGCTGAAGTAATAACGTTATTATTTAGAAGCACATGGGGAGCAGAGGACGTTTTGTTACTATTCTGAACTTTCACCTAACAATTTAATAAACAAAAATATTGTAAAAATTAAATTTAACTTGAAACTACTATTTAAAAAAGAAAATAATTTGCAATGGTTATCGAAACATGCGGAACGTACTGTAAGTCTGTGGATATTCTTCGTCACACAGACTCAATGGAAAGCTATTTGAGTGAGCGATCACTGAATATGAGCTAGGTGTGGTATCTGTTCTTATATTGCACTGAATCTTTTCTGTCTTCGGTCAGTGAATGAGAATTCCTTCTAGATTGAAGCAATTCATTAAAGATTTTGTCCCAATCCAGAGAGTGTCTTTTTTCAGGAAGCTGGATTTTCCTCTATATTACAAATCCGACCTTGTGGGGAGACAAGTAAATAGGACTCGTGTGAAAACTCTTAATCTCTCTCTCCCTCTCCCTCTTCCTCTCCCTCTTCCTCTTCCTCTCCCTCTCTCTCTCTCTCTCTCACCATCTATCCATCTATCTATCTATGTACATATATATATATATATATATATATGTGTGTGTGTGTGTGTGTGTGTGTGTGTGTGTGTGTGTATATATAAACAAATTTACATGATCGCGACATTGGACATGCTTATGTTTCAGACAAATGGTTGATTAAATTCAGTAGTCCTCGTCAGGCGACTTAATAAATGGTTGCTTTTCACAGAATAAACCAGTCCTCCAAAAAAAAAAAACTGCATCCCTACCCCCACCTTATTGTTTGTGTGTGTGTGCGCGCGCGAGTGTGTGTGTATGTGTCGTCATGAATAATGAAAATCTAAAAAAAATTGCTCTTTTTTATTCAGCACTCTTAATGACCTCGTTAAATTCACTAGCTATCATTCTTGAATACATTTAACCTAGTATATTAGTGTCCTTGCAAAGCCACAGAGGATACAACCAAGCAAAAAATAAAAAAATAAATTAAACAAAATTCATCCCAAAACAACAAAACGGAAGTTGGCGTGCCAGGACACTATATATACAAATGTAGGCAAATTTGGGCATATATTATTGGTATAAAAATATAGTTTCTTTTTTACCAATTGTCATAAATTTTAATTAAAGAATAGTATTATAATCTTCAAAAAGTCTGCAAATTTTTATGTAGTTTCGTCCCATAGAACCAAATATATGAGCATTTCAATATTCAATTTGGCTACTAGTATATATATATATATATATATATATATATATATATATATATATATATATATATATATATATATATAGAGAGAGAGAGAGAGAGAGAGAGAGAGAGAGAGAGAGAGAGATAGATAGATAGATCGGCCACCTTTTTTTTTTTGCAATTTTATAAGTTCCAAATCTCAGCCACTATTGATCAGAATTTAACAAATGAAGGCTCGTTGGAAAAATAATGATCTAAATTGTATAGTGGGCTATGTGACATTTGCTCTTATGGTCGCACATTTATGGAATCATCCATCATCATTTTTGGCACTTTTTCACAGCTATAAAATGTTTCAGTCAGTCATTTGTTTTCTTAGTTTTGTATATGAATTACAAAATATCTAATATTTAACCAAAACTTTGACCTTGATGGATGGAAGACTAACACTTGCTGCCATCGTTTCAAATGATCTGAAATAACAGCAAGGGGAGACTTGATTCCAAATATTTATCATATGCTATATCTCTCCTCTTTTAGAAATAGAGTACGATTATGAATATCGCCGGTATCTCTATACACTGTGGAATTTACTTTGTGTATGAAAACCAAAGACGGGAGATATAACATATGAGAAATATTTGGAATCAAGTCTCTCTTTGCTGTTATTTCAGATCATTTGAAATCACAGCAGCAAGTTTCAGTCTCCCCTCCATCAAGGCCAGAAGTTTTAGGGAAATATTGATGCGTGTGCGCGCGTGCGTGCGCATGCGCGTGTGTGTGTGAATGTGTTTATCTATCTATCTAGTTAGCTAGCTAGCTAGCTATGAAAGCGGCTTTCCTTTCCATATTGTTTTTATTGCTTAACCTGTAAAAAAACAATATCATTTATATAGTTTTTCATCATCTAGTATCATCCAAAAAGCATCAATAGCACTCCATTAATTTAATATTATATTGCATTATAGTATATTTGAATATTTTATACAAATCGGATTTGATTTTATTGTAGACTAGCAATTTAACTCGGCTTTGCTCGGGTTCTATGTACTGTTCATAACTTCATGTGCATATGTATATATATATATATATATATATATATATATATATATATATATATATATATATATATATATATATATATTAAAAAGTTTGATCCATGTCCAAGTAACCTACATCTAAAATTTCAAGTGTTTAGACCCGACATTGGCAGCGGAGTTTGGTAGAGGTTTCAAAGGTTAAATCGTTGAGCTTTGGCCCCTTGACAGCAAAATTTCTAGCCGAAAACCTATTAAAATAATTTTCCCAAACCTCAATACCCTTTATGTCAAATCACACACACACACACACACACACACACACAGGTAATTTCACTTTTATATATATATATAGATAGCTTAACGCCCTCGGTTAAATCATCAACAACCCTCACCCCAATAACAACAACAAAAAAATGTGATTTTATTTATTTTTTTTTTTTTTATGAAAACCCTGAAAAGCTTAGCAATAAAGAAAAACTATTTTAGAATTTAGAGAGGGAGATCAGTTTCGCATATAAATTTAACGTAAATCCTTCACCTCTATGCCATTTTAATATTTTTGGACAATTTACCAAAATTTTTCTTTTTAACTATTTATTTATTTATTTTTTTTATGAGAGTTAAATTATATGATTTTGGGGAAGTAGGTTTTGCTATTTTAGGCGATTACGTGTTGTTTTACGACATTGCTTATCGGACTTAAGGTTAGTGTTAAAAAAATAACTGCTTTAAAATGTTAGGATGGTCAGGAAATAATGGATTATTTTACATTAAATTTATATACGAAACTTATCACGAACTGTAAATTCTAAAATAATTGCATCTTTTTTATGTTTTTTTTGTGTTTTGTTTTTCTGTCAAAATTTTCGCGGGCAATCACTTAAAAAGTAAAATCTCTTTATTTCTCTCTCTCTCTCTCTCTCTCTCTCTCTCTCTCTCTCTCTCTCTCTCTCTCTCTCTCTGCCTTTTTAAGCTGCAGGTGTTAATCTACAAATTTACCTCGGATTTGAGGGTGTGTGGAATTTCTATGAGGAAATCTACGAATTACATTCGTTTGTTTATTTTGTTTTGTATTAAAAAAAAAACAGACAAAAAGAGAAGTCCGTCGAATGTTGCGCATCGCGCGACCTGCCTTTATCTCAATCTCTGTTCTATTCCGAGAACAACAACAAAAAATAAACAAATAATAATTAAAAGAAAAGAAAAGCATAACAATGGGTTTTGTTTCGTTCTTTCATTGTTTATCGTTTCAAGGCGCGTGCAATCGTTGGCGCACTGTTTATATCCGCGTCGAACGTAGAATGGCGAAGGTTTGAATGGTTTGCGATAGAAAAAAAGGCGCGAAAAATAAAGACGGATTCCAATGTTGCAAAATTAATTGAAGAAAAAAAAGAAAATATAAAGAGAATGACAATTTGTTCTACAAAAGAATATTCTTAAGAAACGTACATCCAAGGTGAGCGTTTAGCTATGAAAATAGATTGTATTTATTGTAAATATAGCTAGGCATAAGGGTCATTAGAACGTGCGCACGCTCTCTTTCTCTCTCTCTCTTTCTCTCTCTCTCTCTCTCTCTATATATATATATATATATATATATATATATATATATATATATATATATATATACCCCTCTGACTCTTTCGTTCTCTCGTTCACCCTTTCTTTGTTTCTCCAACCTCTCTCTCTCTCTCTCTCTCTCTCTCTCTTTCTCTCTCTCTCTCTCTCTCTCTCTCTCGCTCGCTCGCTCGATCTTTTTTCGTCCGTCTCTCCTCTCTGTCTATTTCCTTTGCTTACGAACGATCTCTCTCTCTCTCTCTCTCTCTCTCTCTCTCTCTCTCTCTCTCTCTCTCTCTCTCTCTCTCTCGCTCGCTCGCTCGCTCGCTCGCTCGATCTTTTTTCGTCCGTCTCTCCTCCCTGTCTATTTCCTTTGCTTACGAACGATCTCTCTCTCTCTCTCTCTCTCTCTCTCTCTCTCTCTCTCTCTCTCTCTCTCTCTCTCTCTCTCTCTGCTATATTTTCGGTGAAGTTTCTTCATGATGATGATGGTGGTGGTGGTGGTGGTGATGATGATGATGATGATGATGATGATGATGATGATGATGATGATGATGATGATGATGATGATGATGATGATGATGATGCATTTGCATTTCGAAGAATTATCTCCAAGATTCCATATTGCGATAATATCGCCAACCACTTCCCCCCTTCCCCACACGCACTCTAATTCATGTTTCATCTACTTCTGTCGATTGTATTATTATACCGTTTTAGATTTCGCGAAGATAACCTCACATCTATGAAGAAAACCATTCCCCTTCGCAGCTTTAGATTTACCAAAACAAATGGTGTCCGCCCTCTCGCGTGGAAAACTAGAATTCCTGCCTCACAGCTACAATCGCAGACTCCTATTGTAACTACTTGTTTGCTTTATAGTAGCATTTTTCACAATGTTGATTCGATAAAAAAAAAACGTAAATATTCGGTCGAGAAAAACGCGAAAGAAAAATATTCTTAATATACATCTATTCAGTGCATCTGGCGATAACAATTCAATTTCAAACTTGTGTGTGGCAAACCAGCAAAAATGTTATTCAAACTTAAGCGCGAATGACAAACGCAAAAATACTAATTAAAATTTAAGTGTGTCAACGCAACGAAAATACTATTCCAAACTTAAGCATGACAGATAAACGATAATGTTATTTAAAACGTAAGCGTAACAGACCAACGAAAATACTATTTTAAACTTAAGCGCGAATGGCAAACAAAAATGCTAATTAAAATTTTAGCGTATTCGAGTAATGCTATTTCTAACTTCGACATCGAATAATTGTCTCCAATATTCCATATTGCGTGATATCGTGTGACAGACAAACGAGTAAGTTTTATTTCAGGGTTAAATGTAACAGATCAACAGAAATATTTCAAACTTGAGTGTGACGGACAAACGAAAATGCTGTTTAGAATTTAGGTGCATCCGAGTAACGAAAATACTATTTCAGACTTAAGCGTGACAGACTAAGGAAAATAATATTTCAAACTTATGTTTAAAAATGTTTAAAAATCTTATATCCAAAAAGGCAAAGCAAATGTTATATCCAACTTAAGAATGACACAAACGAAAATGCAAATAAAAACTTTAACGTGACAGATCAAGGAAAACGCCATTTTAAAGAAAAGCATGACAGCCCAAAGAAAATTCTATTTCAAACTTAAGCATGACAAACTAACGGAAATGCTATTTAAAATTTAAGCATGACTGACTAACGAAAATGCTATTTCAAAGTTAAGCATCACAAACTAACGAAAATGTTATTTTAAAGTTAAGAGTGACAGACTAGCAACAGGCTATTTAAAACCTGCTTGTTTTTCTCTAATCCGACGTTATTCCCATTTAAGATGCTCGACTGAGCTCCAATCATTGATTTATCTTTACAAGACACCCACAGCAAAAAATTATCTTTTCCTATCAAAATTGCAAAGAACTCTTCTTCTTGTGCGCCTAGCACCAAACGGAATTTCCATGAAGAAGGGTTTAACTTCCCTTCCGAGGAACACGTTAATACGGGATTTCTTTCCTGCGAGCTACGATATCGTCGTCTCCAACTCTAATGTCAACAAATACTTACCAATTTTTGTCCCTTCCATTTATCAGTTTCAATCTTCTTATAATATTCTGAATCATTCATAATTCAAATGGCAATTCGTTTATCTTATTTACCTTATCCTTGAGCGGCTTATAGCCTTTATAAATGACAACACTTTATTTTTAAAAAGTTTGTAGCCGATTTGTACAAGGTGCGCACATAATTGAAATGAACTAATTAGTTTGTTTCCTCCCTCCCCCCACCCGTTGTTGTTTTGTTCACATTTTGAGAGAAAATACCGTTGGTTATAAGTGAGGCGCAGAAACAAATAAGCAATGGTTTCTATTACATAAGTGGCTAATGTATGAGGGTCATTCCACAAGTAAAGTCTCCTATTTTTTTATAACTCAAAAGGTTGAAGTTTTATGACGACGGGAATGGTACCATTGAAACAAGCCACATCTGGCGCTCCAGAATTTATTTTTCTACATAGTCACCACCATTCTAAAGTCACCACTTCTCAAAGGCTGTGCATGAGCGTCCGGAGCGTGCTTTGTCATACGAGTTTCATTCCAAAAGTAAACCACCTATTATTTTTTTACTCCAAAAATTGAAACTCTACCAAGACGGGAGCGGTACTATTAAAATGAGCGACATTTTGTACTCCAGAATTTATTTTTCTGCATAGTCACCACCATTCTCAATGGACTTTTACCAACAATGAAGAATGGCTGTCCATAGGCGTCCGGAGCGTACTTTGTCATATGAGGGTCGTTTCAAAAGTAAAGTTTCCAATTTTTTTAAACTTAAAGTGATTAATTGACTTATAAATGAATTTTCTAACTGACGACTTTAAATTAATATGTTTCTTTCTTATAGTTTTAAAAGCTTCCAAGACTATATATATATATATATATATATATATATATATATATATACTTTTTTTTATTATTATTACATTTTCACCCCAAACAAGGCACGTTGCTACTTTGATGTAGGGGGCTACTATCAGGGACATAAGCTACAGGGGTGCTATGTAGGAAGTTGGGCAGCAAGATGTCGGTTCACGTTAAATTTGAACTTCTGCATGTCAGTACATTTGGGGAAGCAGGAACCCGAAAGGGAATTCCAAAGTCTAGCGGTTCTGGAGAAGAAACTACTGGAGTAGAAGGCTCTTTTACATCTAGGGATCTCTTCCGTGAAGGGGTGGGATTTAGCTGCTTGTCGGGTTTGTCGGGAGTATTTACGTCGAGGGAGTACAAGTGCCTGTAGTTCATCAGAGCAAGCACCGTTGAAGTATTTGTAGAGCAGGCAGAGGGATGCAACATTTCGTCGATGAGACAGAGGCTGAAGTTTATATATATATATATATATATATATATATATATATATATATATATATATCGACAGTTAAACAAGGTCACAGCTCACATGAGCCGTGAAAGCTAACAAACCGGATGTGTAAGACTTGCGTTTCCGTTTTATTTAGGCTCATCAGATGAACATATCCGAATCCTGTTACCTGAGCAATCGTGCCACACGCAAGAAAATCTATTAGCTAACACAAATCTGATTGTAGAATATATCTACTTCTTGACTGGGAAAATAATTATATAATCTCATATTCTGAAAATTCTCATATTAATTTTCTCGCTTGGTTAACTTGTTGGATGACATCGTCCTCGCGACTGTAAAAATCCTACATCTGAGACATCGGTTTCGGTTTTTAGTGTTTAGATGACTTTACACCTTCGCGTGCATGTTGATGAGTCTCTGTTTTGGGGGGGAGGGTGATTTTTTTTTATATGGAAATCGCTTCAGACAAGGTATTAAGCCACTTCATGTAAGAAGCTAATAATAAAAAGTAAAAATATAAAAATCACAAACTAGCCAACGATAAGTATTAGCTGGATAAATTTCAGTCCATAAAACAGCAACTATACACACTTTGTCAGAAACATCGCTCATGGAATGTGAGAATTAAAAGATGAAATAAAGGAAGCGAAAGTTATGAGATTCCCGAAAGTAAACCCAAGGTTCACTCTATTTAGGGAAGAGGCTAGTTCGGGGAATTGTCCAATAAGACTGCCAACATTTAAGGTTGCGAAAGGCAGCAATGGGAGTAGCTTCCTCGGCCGACGCGGTCCTTCTAATAGTAGCTTCTGTACATTTTTTACCCTGGCCGGATTGGGCCACTGCGCATTACCTGTCGGCGACAAAGTAACATTATCGTGTTTCGTAGGCTTATCCATGTTGATACGAAATCATACAATACTCTGGTCGGTGCGTTATTCTATCTGTTACCAGGTAGAGGCAGTAGCTTGCCCTTGCTTACTAATCAGACGTCATTAAATACTGGTTATATGCATCTCTGAGTTTGCGAGTTAGCTCTATGACAAAACTACGTACTGCCCCGCTCGACAACCTCCACCGACCCCAACGCTTCGTGCTGTGTTCTTCTTCTCTTCTTCTGGCCATGTCGTCGTTTCTTCACACCGGCATCTGCTTAGAGTATGTGAACGGGTTCACAACTATAAAAGAAATGAAATAAACCAAAGCACAAAAACACAAACTCCCACGCATTTCATAAATATTAAATGGATTCTATATGTGTGTGTATGTGTTTATGGTTCACATCCTTGTATGTGTATGTGTTTATGGTCCACATCTTGTAGTCGTATGCTGATGCTTCTTTGTTGTCAGTTGATCAAACCATTTCCATATCTGCTTTGAGCTTCAACCTGTGTTCTCCTGAGTCCAACAAAACTATTCTCAACTGTACTGTCGTCAACCGTCGCACACCCAAGACATTTTTTACAGAGGTCACCACTTCTCAAAGCCAGAAGGCCACTCGAAGATAATAGTTAGTTCGTATACAGGGATGGAAATTGGTAAGAGTTTACTATTTAAGAAGACGGTTCAAGAATAATTTGTTTACATTGAACTTGAAAACGAACATATTGTCTTCGGCCGGAAACAGGCTAGTAGAATGGAGTTTCACATGCGGGCAGTTCTAGAAAAGAAGCTTTGTTCATGGAACTTGCGTTTAGATTTAGGCATAGATATAGAGTGGGGGGGGAATTATTGATAGTGGTTGTAGCTAGTTGAATGTTTTTGTGAAAGTTTAACAGACTATCAGATTTCGAACCCGATTTGGAATTCTGTCAATGCAGTATAGGATGCTTTGAGCGAGTCTTCCCCAAATTTGGCAACAGTACTCCATTTTAGGACGTACCTGGCGTAGAAGATTGCATCAGGAGTGAGATACCTTCAGGTAGAATGACGTAACTATTTTTCCAGCGACTGTTCATAAACTGTTCCCAACTGTCGTAAACTGGCGCAAAACCTACCGCCGCATCTGAAACTGACTCTAAAATATATTGAACGATCCTTTGTCCCTGTTCATAGCCACACCTTAACAACCGTCACCCAGCTTTCTTCTGTGTTCCATTGTTCCGCTGTTGGATAATGGAATTCAGGGCACCCGAGGCAGGCAAAAATCAGGATTCAAGTAAAAAGAAAACTCCCGAAGAGCGCCGGACAATTACAGCGAGTGAATAACATTGACACAAAGGCATCACGATATTTGAAATTTGACACAAAAGCAAAACGCCAATAACAATAAACAATGAAAACAGAATTTATTAATCGGATTGCGTTTCAGAATGAATACAAACTTATGCGAATTGAAAGCAGTTTGAACGTGAAAGTCAATCACTACCCGAAAGTTTGAATGTGAAAGTTTGAATGTGAAAGTTTGAATGTGAAAGTTTGAATGTGAAAGTTTGAACGTGAAAGTTTGAATGTGAAAGTTTGAACGTGAAAGTCAGTCACTACCCGAAAGAGAAACACGCGTTGACCGAATTCTATCTGTCGTCCTGTCGCCGCATCCTTTCTCCTCGAGTCCTCGCCACATATCCAGCTCTAAAATAAAAGCGACTGTTTTTATAACTAAGATTTTGTCATTTGTTTGGTAAACACAGCAGTAGGTAATGCACGTAATCAGGGTCAAGTATAATGAACGAACAGACGTGCATCGAATAAATATACACCTGTGTGTAACACCGCTGATAAATCAATTTCATTTTCTTTATATTTCTTTTTTTCTCTCTCTCTCTCTCTCTCTCTCTCTCTCTCTCTCTCTCTTACTTCCTAACACTTCGAGAAGAGGGGAACGCCGATAGCATTACATCCCTTAGTAAGGCCGGTTTTGCCGGACACCAAAGCATGCGTAATTTAGCAAGGTCTATTGAAGTACAGTGATACCTTGAGATATGAATTTGATTCGTTCCATAACCGCCGACATATATCGAAAAAATCGTATCTCAAAATAATTATTCTCATTTGAAGTAAAAGAAACAGAATAAAGCCGTTCCAAATGTAAGAAAGTTGCCTAAAACAAGCTCAAGTTATTCTCAAATTACACACTGCAATCACTGAAGAAAGATAAATGCAACAATAATGACGCGTAGACTGATATATAACACTAAATGTTCATAAAAAACAAAAAAAAATAGAGTTATACTCACCGCCTAGGCAAGTGCTAACGTACGGAATGCATGCAAGTAGGAGAGAAAGGAAGAAACAAGTCTACCGCACGCACACACACACACACACACACACACAAATGATATGAACTAATTAAATATTGTAATATTGTAACTGAGGGGGTTATAAAAAAAGAAAGAATAAAATTGTAACAAATAGAGGCAGGGATGATCGACAAACGAAGGTAAGCTAGAGGGAGGAAGCAGGGAGAGAGGGTTGAGACGACGTAGCATAGACTACGATACATGGTATACATACATAGATACATACACGCACGAACATACACTTTTTCATGCTTTCGTTTTGTATTTGGGGTGGCTTTTCCTTTTATATATATTTTTGCTTTGCGTTTATTTATTTATTTGCGTTGCGCGATTTTTGCCATCGTAGTTTAAAAAATCGTTGTATCTAAGGGCGTAAATATGAATACAATGTATCCTCGTATTTCAAAATATAAATACAATGTATTCTCGTATTTCAAAAAAGAACGTATCTTAGTGCACTCGTATTTTAAGGAATTAGTGTATAAACGCATTTTTAGGACTGAATAAAAATGCGGCTATACACTTTAGAGTTCTTCATTTACTGAAGCAGTCTACCATTCCATTGTCTGAAATGATTTCTCGCGAAACTACGATGTTCTGTCTTCTAATATGTCCGTTTCTAAACGGTCGCTACTGGAAGTACAATTTATGTGTGTCACGGCGACAAGGGTTTCTGTTGGAGACCTCACCCTTAGCCTTTGGATAAAACCCTGGATCGCATTTAAAATCAATACATATTTCCACTATTATTAACAGTTGTAATTATAAAAACAGCATAATCACGTTGGCACACGGGTTCCCGTTAGATCACCGAAGTTAAGCAACGTTGAGCTTGATCAGTGAATGCAAGTTTCAAGGGAGGAGGCAAATTGGTTTCGTTTGAATTTATTTATATCTGGTTTGATCGTAATTTTTGATTGAACTGCCATTTTATTTTATTTAAAAGTTTCAGTTTAAGGATGAGAGATGCTGCACAAAGTGGTTGTGCAGAATACTAAATATGCAATACAAGTAGACCGTCAGCTGAGTCTTTATCTACAAGATTATGGCCTCGTGAAAGCCCACTGGGTCCTTTTCCATGCACGACAGGGTACTACAACCATCTCGATATTATATAACTGATGATGGAGCAGCCGCTCTAATCGCTACTAAAGAGTTAGTACTATCAGTCGAAAACAGCAGCCAGAAACTGTCAAACCGGTACTACCATCTAGTCAGGCAAAAATCAACCTAATCTAACTGCATTGGCATATATGGCACTCAAGCACCCACAAAGTACACAGTTTTAGGGGATGGGAATGTGGCGAGAGTGAGGAACGGCATTCATTACCCTAGTCAAGAAAACAAGGTCAACCATTAGGTGTTTCTGTCGAGTCCTTGTGATCGCACCTCTGCGTCTGGCTAATAAGCAAAGAAGGAGCATGAAAACTGGGCGATACACAGAGCCTATCTACTCCTTAAATAAGAGAAGAATCTAGGCCGTCCTCGATGGTCGTACATCTAAACAATATGATATTAATGCGGGTGTACCTCAGGAAGCCCTCTACTCTAATATTTTCTACCTTAGAACTGCTAGATTTTGCAATTCCCTTCCGGGTTCCTGCTTCTCCAACTGTACTGACACGCAGAAGTTCAAGCGTAATGTGAAC
The DNA here is from genome assembly GCF_053919585.1 of Euprymna scolopes. Classification (NCBI taxonomy): domain Eukaryota; kingdom Metazoa; phylum Mollusca; class Cephalopoda; order Sepiida; family Sepiolidae; genus Euprymna; species Euprymna scolopes. The sequence goes on from NC_136507.1 coordinate 93,786,338, forward strand.
AGACATCTTGCTGTTCAACTCCTTACATAGTATCTCTGCAATTTATGTCCCTCATAGCAGTCTCCTACATCAAAATGCCTTGTTTGGGGTGAAAATGGAATTTTAAAAAGTACTAAAATGGAAGACTATTTGGGAGACTTCCAGGTACTGTATGTACTCTCTGCTTATCTCGGCATTGTTTCCTGGCATACTAGATTTTTCCTTGCTACTGGGCTCAAGCAGTACCGATTCAGGAGAGGTGTGGTTGATGATTGTGCAACCCTTGCCTCACAATTTCATGCGCAGCTGCCCTTACAAGGGGTATCCATTGTCTTTTGAGACTTAACAGAGACTTCTACTCGTAAAAAGTATATATTTTCTTTTGTTTTTCAAAAATGTCTTATTCTTAAAGTGAAAAATTTACCGTCATTTTTTTATATTTTTTTCAAAGATGTCCGCACTATCCAAACAGATGACAGGTTCGTTTTAGTAATTTCTTTACAACGGTTTACTATGCTGTCTTCCTGAATCGACATAAATAGGATATATTTGTTTACTTGTCACATAACGGTTTGAATTGGTCTAATCGGTTACAATGTTCAGATTTAATTCGTATTCCGAGGTTCGAATCGTACGACCGGTTGAACAGTTAATTCCATACTGAACGTTCCATCAGGATGAAACATATATGTATTATAATGATTCAATAGTTATTACTAAACAAGCAGGGTGTGTTCGGCCTTGCCGGGTCATAAAGTACGCTTAAATATATTTTAATTTATGCAGATTTCGTATTTTTTACTACAGAGCCACTTCTCTATTTAATGTTTTACCTAATAAATAGTGATGATTGCAAAAAAAAAAAAAAAGTGACTTGGTTGTCATCAGTTAGAATCGAAATGAAAACATTTAGCGATCCGGTCGCGTCTCCTGCCGATCTTGCAATTTATTTTTTTTGTTGTTTTTATTATATTTTCACCCCAAACAAGGCACATTGCCATTTTGGTGTAGGGGGCTACTATACGAGGCAACAACTACTGGGGTGCTATGTAGGGATTTGGGCAGCAAGATGTCGGTTCACGTTGCACTTGAACTTCTGCACGTCAGTACAGTTAGGGAAGCAGGGACCTGGAATGGAATTCCAAAGTCTAGCGGTTCTGGGGAAGAAGCTACTGGAGTAGAAAGATCTTTTACATCTAGGGATCTCTACTGTGTGTGGGTGGGGTTTAGCTACTTGTCGGGTTTGCCGAGGGTGTTTACGTCGTGGGGGCACATGTGCTTGCAGTTCGTCAGAGCATTCACTATTAAAATACTTGTAGAACAGGCAGAGGGATGCAACATTTCGTCGATGGGACAGAGGCTGAAGCTTAGATGCCAGTTTAGGGCCTATCACATTGACTCTCTTTTGAACCTTGTCTAGGAGCGAGAGACTAGTAGCAAATGCACGAGCCCAAATATGAAAGCAATACTCCATGGGAAATAGATAAGAAAGATTTAATATTAAACGACTTGAATAAATGAATTGAATTTGGGCATGCGCAGAAAGAAGTAAAAAAATGTCGGCAAATTGAAATAAACATTTTGCATTTCAACTTGCCGACATATTTCTATACGCGTTATTCATCCAAACAAAGATTTTACTCGCTATAAACCATCATTTGGTGTATGATTACAAATTTTCGTTAATTTCAGCATTATGTGACCAGTAGTTTAAGGGTTTATCGATTAAATATTTTCACACAGACACACAAAGACGCATACATCTACTGGTTTATTTATATAGATGAAATACTAGAAGGGGCATCAGGTGTTGCCCGGGGTGAAAGTGATCCTTAAATATTTTTCATATTATTATAAAATTATAAACCATCTTTGGTGTATGATTACTCGTTCCAATTAATTTCAGTGTTATGTAATTAGTTTAAGAGTTTATCGGTTAAATATTTACCCAAAAACCGACACACACTCGTGCAATCTACTTATATATATGTGTGTGTGTGTGTGTGTGTGTGTGTGTGTGTGTGTGTGTGTGTGTGTGTGGGTGTGTGTGTGTGGGTGTGTGCGCGCGCGTGTGTGTGTGTATATATAAAGCAATAGAAGAAGAAGAAGAAGAAGAAGAAGAAGAAGAAGAAGAAGAAGAAGAAGAAGAAGAAGAAGAAGAAATTAAAGACAATAAATTGTATTTTACATGAATTTATTGTTCGATGGGATACTGAAATAAAAATCTATTAAAATTTCTTCATCGTTGTACTAATCAACATTCATTTTTACACACTAAGGAACCAACATTCGTTTTCACACGCGCTCCTATCTTACTCAAGGAGACTAATTAATTTTCATACGCGTCCCTGTTTTACCCAAGAAACAAGATTTATTAGGATATGCGCCCCTATTGAACTCAAGAGCCGACATTCATTTTTACACGCACCCCTGTCATACAAAAGAAACAACATGGATGTTCACATGCGTCCCTGTCGTATTAAATAACCAATCTACATCTACACATGCGTCCCTGACTCAAGAAGCAAAAATCATTTCCAAACGCGTCACTGGCGTATCTAAGAACCGATAGTTTTTTTGTTTTTTGTTTTTTTTTTTAGGGGGGGGTTACACGCGTCGCTGTCTTACTTAAGAATCAACATTTTTTTTTTACATTTTAAAATGCGCCTCTGTTGTATCCAAGAACTAACATTCATTTTCACACGCGCTCATGTCTTACCAAAAAAAAAATTCAGGTGTGCCCCTGTTGTATAAAAGAAGCCATGTTCTCTTTTATAGTCGAAATTATATGCGAACAGTCTGAATAGATTCGACTGTCTTTTGATAACACGGACGCTTTTAAATTCGCGCGCAATATAAAAGCTTACCTACTCCAGAAATTGAGTGCGCTGCATCGCGTATTTAGTGAACGTTAAAACGTTGACACCCACGCACGCACTTTTACGCATATGCAAAGAAGCGAAATGCGTACACTGCTCCACATTAGCACGCACACATACGCTTTTATGCTGTAGTTATGCGTCAAATAACTTCGATTAGCACACGTATAATATGAAAGCACGCAAAATTGTGACCTGCACTGTTTCTTAAAAACATTGGATTGCGGTTAACATTAACGCAGACAACTCCTACTTCATCTCTTAAAATACGCGCGTGCGCACGGCACACGCACACACACAGACATACACACACACGCACACACGCACACACAGACAAGGTTTCTTTTTATATATATATATATATATATATATATATGATTAGTTTTTTTTGGAAAAAGAATTCCAGCAGAGTGCTCAATTAAAAGGAAAATCCAAATTTTAAGAGCGTACTTATATTTTGTGTACAGAAAGTTGTTAGTTGAGACAGGTCATTGGTACCGTCGGTTTCAAGCCCGATAATAAGGCCCGTTTAAGGTATCCTTATCGAGCTCTCTTCAGCCAATATTCCATATTCGCATATATATATATATATATATATATATATATATATATATATATATATATATATATATATATATATATATGTATATATATATTCTGTAAATTATATAAAAATTTAAAATGTACCTATTTAATATGCCTCCCCACGGGACAGAGTTAGACACAAAGGTCGTTTTTTAACGTGGAGAAAAGGTACAAAAATAAAAATTGTCTCAGTCGTGAAGGATTTCTCCTCCACCGAAAGAGAACAAGAAAATGAAGTGCAGCATCTGAAGAACAGATGGTATTTATATGCTCCCCCACCGAGCAAATTAGGCACAAGGCCGATTTTTAATGTGAGGAGTGAAGGGAGGGGGAAGGGGAAAAGGGGACCAGCTCCCGAGAGGTGGGAAATGGGAGCTGGTTAAAGGTCAGACATGTGGGGTTGCCCCCACATCTGGTCTTTGCTAGTCATAGCTAGTCATAGCTGCAGCATCTGAAGAATAGATACTACACTTTGATCTTGACCAAAAGGCCAAGTATGTACATCTCTATATGTATAAAAGGCAAAAGTGCACGCGCGTTTTTGCATGTCCGCGAAAGGATCAAAACATTGTTAATTCATTACCCGCACAGTATCAGCCGTATAGTGCAATGGTGAGAAGCCTTGACTGTCATTTGGGCGGTCGGGTTTCGATCCCGGCTTGGGGCAATTGCCTATCTAGCCGCACTGATGAAACAGCGAAACAGTACTGGATGTGGATGTGGATATATATATATATATATATATATATATATATATATATATATATAGTCATACAGTACTGTTTCGCTGCTTCACAGCTCATATATATATATATATATATATATATATATATATATATATATATATATATATATATATATATATATTAGTCATGGGACGATTCCAATATTTTTCCCGATTCCGATGCATATACGATTCTATTTAAAATTTCCGGTTCCGATTACCGATTCCAATTTTGATTCTTTACAAATCTTTAAATAGTTAAATACTATAAAGTTATTATTTTCCTAATCAACTTTAAAGCACATGCTAAATGTGATATAGTTTGTCAAACGTAAAAACCCACTTGTAAGGAGTGATCGGTTGATTTTAGTCTGACTTGTAATTTCAAATCAATAAATATTTATTATTTTATTATTACTACCAGCAATCGAAGAGTTTGTTTTAAACAAAATCAAATTTTTAAAGAAATGATAATTAAAAGAATCATTTTTGGGATCGGAAAATAGGTACAAATTTTTCTGATTCCGATACCGATTCCGATACCTCGAAAAGCTCCGATTTTTCCGATTCAGATTTATCGTCCCAACACTAAGCTCTTAGCATAGATCATCATATAATGATTAGATCATTCTGACTGACGTCAAAAAAAAAAACATTTAAAAATAAAATGTTTAATTTCAACGTTATTTCACGCGGTTAACAGTAGTCGAATGGATACGGTCCTTGCTAATCAAGCCAGAGATGACTTGTGTCGCCAGGTTCTGTACTGCTGAACTGCAGGTTCCCGAAAGGATGAAACACTAGTGTCTATAGTTATTTATTTAATTATTATAGTAAATAATTATTTTATATATATATATATATATATATATATATATATATATATATATATACATATATAAATATATATATATATATATATATATATATATATATATATATATATAAATGTCAGTATAAAATAGAACCTAGAAATATCCACATCTATCAGAAAAGTTAGAAAAATGGGAATATCAAAAAAAGTTGGGGGGGGGGGCGTAGATATAGAAATGTACTCGAAAAATAAACATAAATAACAATATGAATGTTTCATATTGTTATTTGAACACGTGTTCCCCGTCTAGCTGTGGAGCGCGCAGTTCTGGGGTTTCCGTTGGACCCCGCCCCTTTCCAATTTTACCTCCTTCAGCCTCTCAGCCAGCCGAATAAATCTTGTTTCCCTTATTAGAAAGCCTCCAAGACCCCCAACCTCCAAAAAACAATTTTTTCTTTGTCCTCCCCCCCCCCACTCCGCCTCTCGAAATTCAACCCATCTTGGAGGAAATCAAATCAAACACTAACACCCCCCCCCGCCCTTACCGCCATTTTTTTCTTTTCTCCACCATTTAGGACGCAACCCCTCCCCCTCCGGTTAGAGGCTGACCAGAGTAAAGCGGGTGGTCTAACATTTCAGAATGGGTTGGAAGGGCCTTACTAACCAGGCGTGGGTTTTGTTTTTTGTCCCCCACGTCCCTCGACACAAATGAAATTTTATTAATATTGTTATCTTTTTTGTATTTTTTTTTATATAAATAAAAAATGTTTTAAATTGGGTTTAAGTAGGAACAACCCCCCTCCCACCACACATAAATACAAATTTTAAATGGTAACCATGATAAAAGATGTTGGCCGAGAGAGAAATCTTTTTAAAATTTCCCACCATCCCCCCTTCTTTCTGAGTTGAAGTTTTTTTCCCAATTGTATTTTTTTCCTGTGAATAAAAATTTAATATCTTAAAGTGTAGTATCTGTTCTTCAGATGCTGCACTTCCATTTCTTGTTCTCTTTCGGTGGAGGAGAAATCCTTCACGACTGAGACATTTTTTTTATTTTTGTACCTTTCCTGCACGTTAAAAAACGACCCTGGTGTCTAACTCTGTCCCGTGGGGAGGCATTGTAAATAGGTACAATTATAGTTCTCGTACATTGGACATCGACGTTAACATTTATATATAGTGGGTGACAGTGACTAGGTGATTAACGACACGGATTGAAAACCTTGGTGTACTAAGTTCGAATCCAATTCGTTCCACAGGAACACGTTCTTTAATAATAAATAAAATAAACAGCGATATGAAACGCAGTCGAAATGGAACTACCAAGGTCTTGAAAAAAATGATGTCAGTTATGTTATATATATATATATATATATATATATATATATATATATATATATATATATATATATATATATTTGACTTACTTGTTGTTTCATCAAATACTTTTGCATGCAAAATCCGATCCCGCATTTTGCTAATTCCTACCCTCTGATGAGAAGGAAAGTATTTCTTCGAAACTCTGCGGATTAAGGACTATCCACTTCTCTAGTGTTTCCTTTTCAGATTAGATATGTTTTAACTCATTTCAAAGTGTTTCTTAACATGTTTTATTAACTGTTTGCTCGTATATATATAAAATAAAAATTAAAATAAAAATTACAATAAGTTTACCAAGGTAATCAAAATGGTAAACTTAAAATATATTATAAATATTAAAGAGTTAATATTTACAATAAAGAAATCTCAACCAGATGTAAAAGCTCAATAAAACCGAAAAGGCAATAGAGCTTATAATATGAACAAATGAACATGTTAAAAGACATCTTGAAAAAGAGTTAAAAACATATTTGATTTTAAAAAAGGAAGCACAAGATAAGTGGATAGTCCTTAATCCGCGGAGTTTCGAAGAAATACTTTCCTTCTCATCAGAGGGCAGGAATGAGCAAAATGCGGGATCGGATTTTGCATATAAAAGTATTTAATGAAACTACAAGTAAGTCACAGATCTTACTTGGTTAAAAAAAAAAAAAGGTGAGGTAAGGGGAATACGAGGTAAACGAAAAATGATAAAAAGATTTCCCATGAATGGATAGTCCGGTGAAGGGTAAAAAATCCAAGAATGGTAAAATCCAAAACGGTCGAATTTAAAATTTCCAATCAAATGGGTAAATTCCAAATATTTCAAAATGATCCAAAAGGCTCTGCCTTTGGATCATTTTGGACCATTTGGAAATTTTAAATTCAACCGTTTTGGATTTTACCATTCTTGGATTTTTTACCAAAACAAAACGCAAATTCATCTAAAAAGATTATCAAAAGAGGTGGGCAGTACTGGAAATCTGGTGAGACTTGTTGTCACTCAGACTCTAGAGAACATCACAGGTTTTTCTTAAAAGAAAAATCTTGGATCATGGACTACTCCTAGTGATTAAATAATAATAATAATAATAATAATAATATATATATATATATATATATATATATATATATATATATATATATATATATATATATATATATATATATATATATATATATAAAATAATTAATAATAATAAGGAAGGCAGCATGTGAATTCAAGGGTTCACGTGACCCCCAGAACTCGTGTGGGTGTTTTGCTGTAGTTGCGTCAAGATTCCTGGCCTCATCACTTGCCACGCTGAATAAGAAGCAGCTATTAAGCGGAGGAGGAGGGGGGAGAGAGGCACCTTTGGATGTCTGTATCTGACACCAACTCGTTTAAAATCTGGAAGAACCCTAAACAAAATAAAACGCAATATATATAACATCTCGCGAGACACATCTTTTACGTCCAACAGTCGTCATTTTATTCGACCTGCTGTCATATTTTGCTTACGTGAGGAAGTAAATAAATACCTATTCGATGCGATGATACCGTAAGGTGTCACCCTCACTTCACTTAAAAAGACCTGTTGCACATGCTGCTGCTGCTGCTGCTAGTGCTGTTGTTGTTGCTGTTGTTGTTACGCACACGTTCCGTTAGAAAATGGCTTAAAGATGTTACGTTTGTTTTCTTCTGTTTGTTTTTTTGTTTTTGTTTTTGTTTTGTGCCTGTTAATATAGAGTCAACAGATCGATTTTGTAAAATATGAGTTTTACGTTCTTAATTATCATGTAGAAAATAGTAATATATCCAAAAATGACGAAACTTAATCGAGCTATTGTATTTTTAGTAAAAAGAAAAAAAAGTCTATCGCTTAAGGGCTAAAATGTTGAACGCCATCAAAATTTAATCTAAAATTTGCGTTCCGAGTTATGTCCCCCTGTGTATGAAATCTTCATCGTTTACGTCATAACATCTAAGAAAAATACAATTTTACCCCATTTTCCGTAGAAATTACTTTTAATTATAAATAACTTTCTATTCGATGGATTTTCGTCATTTTTTACTATTTTCGACATGACAATTAAGTACGTAGTATTGTTTTTCTTTTGTCTCTCTATCTAAACAAGCACCCAATTAAAAAAAAAAAATGTTAAAAGCATTAAGAAAATAGTCAGCATTTCTGTTTGAAAGCACAAAAAAATGTATGTCCACCTCCAAACAATGATCGATGATGCATAAAGGTCACTGCTATGGGAGAATGCAAGAGAAATTATATGCGTTAGAAGTAGTTTTATATTGTCGTTATCTTCTATCTATCATATAAAGTTGAGTTTTCTGGGGGGGAGTGGGGTGTCGCTTTGACATTGATATTAAAAGCCTACTTTTTCTATTTAAAAATGATTAAAACGAACTTTTTAATATACTCAGTCACGGATATGCGAGCGACTACATGAAGGTTAACTAATTTGCATATTCCTTTCAAAAACGAACGTTAATTAATCACTTATTCATTTTATGTTTAATATCATTATCTTTATATTAATATATTTTTACTATTTACATTTTTGTTCGTGTATATTGTTTAGTAATATTTTTAATGGCACGAAAGTTGGTTGGAATATCTTAATCCAAAACAGTGCATGTTTTTAACACGATCCGTTTTTACGTTCGCCGATTTTCATACCAACCAAGACCCTTCATTGACATCATTTTAGCAAGCTAAGGACTAACTTAAACCAGTAAACTCTTCTTTATCGGAATGGTGACTTAAAGATGTTACGTTTGTTTTCTTTTGTAGTACACTCTCCTAGGCATTAATCCTTCCTTTAATTGGATTTATTGCCTAATGGGGGTTACCGACGGGTCCGTTCAAGATATTCTTTGCACCCCACCAAAATACTCCTTCACCTTCATGCTTTGAGTCAAATTTTGCTGCAGTTGGCTGTAAGAACGACGATCCTTCCGAAAGTAAGGTCTCCTATTTTTTAACTCAAAAACTAAAACATTGAAGAACTACGAAGACAGAAGTGGTACCATTACAACGAGCGACCTTTTGTACTCAAGAGTTTATTCTTCTACATAGTCACCAACATTCTCAATGCAATTTTGTCAACGATGAATGATGCCTCAGCTGGAAAAGGAGATGTCCAAGCATTTTTTGCAGGCCAATGTACCCTTCCTCTAGAGCGGTGGTTCCCAACCTATTTTGGGCCATGCCCCACCTAGGCATTTCTAAAATCCTGATGCCTCCCCTTTGTGATACTACTACTACTACTACTACTACTATGTGCATATATATATATATACACACACACATGCGTACAGAAGCAGCAGCAGCAGTAGTAGTAGTAGTAATAGTAGTAAAAGAACTACTACTACTACTACTTCTTGCATATATATATATATATATATATATATATATATATCGCACACACATACACGGCCGGACGATCCCCTTAATACAAAGATTCACTATGAAACAATTCACTGTTAATATAATAATAATAATAATAATAATAATAATAATAATAATAATAATGATAATAATAATAAAGACCGAGGAGCGAGCGCCAACCAAACCTCGGCTGGACAAGCGCAAAGAGAACTGGGACCTTGAGGAGGCTGATTGCCACTCAAATTCCAGTATAAACCAATGACCACTACCAGCGAGAAATCAATGGTAAGCGGCTGTTGCGATGATGCAAATTCATTTGCAAATGCTATCGAAAGAGGTGGAGAGGGCTGGACGTCTGGGGAGACTTGTTATCACTCAGCTTCCAGAGAATACCACAGGTTTCCAATCAGATCGTTTGTTGACTTGTGTGAAAGCTCCATGTGAGCCAATAATAATAGTAGTAGTAGTAGTAATAATAATAATAATAATAATAATAATAATAATAATAATAATAATAATAATAATAATAATGAAAAAAATAACTCATTCTCAAATTGCCCTATAGTTAGCCCAAGGGTGCACATCCTGCCCATGCCCTACCAAAATATTGCCATGCCCCACCGGTGGGGCATGCGCCTCACGTTGGGAATGACTTCTCTAGAGCGTTGGCTTTTATCTCACTTTCCAACTATTGTATCACATTATTTCGCCGTGGGAGGGAGATGAATAACTCTAATAGTTAAAAATTGTTCGAGATGAGCTAGCCCTGTCTTAAGGTTAAGCGACCAGTTCTATCCTAAGAAAACATTTTATTCTAAATTAAATGTGGGAACTAGGAGGGTTGGAAGCAACAAAAAAAAGCATGAACGAGAATATGAATAGGTGTGGAATTGGTCACACGAGATGTGATGCGAGTGCATTGGGGGTGGGGGAGTGTACGAATGGAATAAAGGGTTGGGGTGGAAAAGTGAATGACATTATCATTACGGTTTTAATTCGCACATGGGTAGAATTCATTCTCCGTTAGCTAGTATAATTCAGTTGGCATAACTTGGATATGGTTCAGATCGATTTTGTTTAATATGAGCTTTACGTTCCTAATTATCATGTCGAAAATAGTAATATATCCAAAAATGATGGAAATTAATCGAGTAGAACTGCTATTGTGTTTTTAGTAAAAAGCAAAAAAGTCTATCGCTATAAGGCTAAAATGTTGAACGCCATTAAAATTTAATTCGCACATGGGTAGAATTCATTTTCCATTAGTTAGTATAATTCAGTTGACATAACTTGGATATGGTTCATAGAAGATAACATGAGTATTTTTAGTCAACATTTACATCCACAAGCACATTATTCCCATTTATATGTAATGTATGTTTTTGTGTGTGTGTGTGTGTGTGTGTGTGTGTGTGTGTGTGTGTGTGTGTGTCTTTGTGTGTGTCTGTGTGTGTGTGTGTGTGTGTGTGTGTGTGTGTGTGTGTGTGTGTGTGTGTGTGTCTGTGTCTGTGTCTGTGTCTGTGTGTCTGTGTGTGTGTGTCTGTGTCTGTGTGTGTGTCTGTGTGTGTGTGTGTGTGTTGTGTGTGTGTGATTAACTTTCCAAGCAAGCAGTCAATTGATGCTGACATTCAGATCTTTGGTTGTATAAACGCTTCTCATGGGCGTGGCATAGTCAGATTTATGGCGAGACTAGGGGCTTCCTAATGTAGAATGCAGATTTTCAGGATTAAATTGAAAGCTGATGTGTGAAATCAAAGTAAAACCCTACAAAAAACGTGACAGTAAGAAAATAAATTTACTTAATAAAGTTGTATCATAGACTTATTGCTGATGTGTGTTCTGTTCAGTCCTAGAACGTGCACTCTCCCAGACTTTACCTTCTCTCAACGAGAGAACACCAACTCTCCCAATCCTCAGCTTCTCTCCCAGAGAGGTTTAATTTATTGCTAAACGCCTGAGACACCCTTACGGAGGAATGCCAACGAGACTGCTCTGCCAATATACTAGACCAAGGTTGGTTTATCCTAGTATACTAGCTTCTCAAAACTACACCAGACCTCGTATTTAACCACCTGGCAAGACTAGGTATCTCAGTAAAATTAATTCCCTACACAGAACATCCCTGATTTCATCCCTGCTATACTAATGAAGAAATGCTTAACAGAGGTAGCCCCCATACTTTCCAAGCTCTACAATAAATGCCTTGCTGAATCTTGCTTCCCTAATAGCTGGAAGATAACCTCTGTGGTACCAATGTACAGGAATTCTGGTGAAAGAACAGCCCTCTCAATTATTTCCCTATTAGTCTCTTCTCCTCTTCACTAAAATCTTTGAGACCTTAATCAATCAAACACTAGTCCACCACCTTACAAAAGCAAATCTTCTCTCTGATAAACAATACGAATTTAGACAATGTCGTTCTACTGCGGATAGTTTAACAGTCATCTCCAAACGCATATACAATGCACTGGATAAGGTAGGTGAGCCCAGGGCTGTAGCCTTTGATATATCCAAGGCGTTCGACAAAGTCTGACATGAAGGGCTGCTAATAAAAATTAAATGCTATGGTATAACTGGACAAATACTAAATATATTTAGATCCTTCTTAGACAATAGGATCATCCAGGTTGTCATTGCTGGACGTATATCCAAGCAATATATCAAATGTGGGAGTGCCTCCAGGGTCGATCTTTGAACCACTATTATTCTTGATATTCATAAACAACCTTCCTAATAATATTGTGTCCGAGATGGGTATATTTGCTGATGGCACAACGCTCTATAACATGCATGAAGGAAGAACGGATGTACATAAATCTAAAATAATGGCAGAATCGTTAGAAAATGACCTAATGAATGAAGCCGCAAATAGATGGTAACATCTAAGTTGCTCTCCTTTAACAATTACAAGACACTTCTGCAACCGCCTATATTTATGACAAATAACACCATACCTGAGAATTTTTCTTGCTAACTCCTCGGCCTAACATTTGCGGGTAATATAAACTGAGAAAAATACATCGAGGACAATGCGAAAGCTGCTGCAAAGAAGGTGGGTTCCCTCTATCAAGCTAGAAGACTACTCACACCTGAGAGTATCTTGTACCTTTACAAGGCTACCATTTGTCTATGCATGGAGTATTGTTCTCACATTCGGGCTGGTGCATCTACCACTAGTCTCTTCCTCTTGGATAGGGTCCAAAAAAATCTGATAGATCCCACTTTGTCAACTAAGCTTCAACCCCTGTCCCATCACCACAATGTTGCATCTCTGTGCTGGTTTTACAAATATTTTAATGGAATGTGCTCTGATGAACTCATTGCACTTGTGCCCCCTCAATGTACATATCCCGGCAAACCCGCTTAGCAATAAAATCTCATCCCTTCACTGTTGTAGCCCCTAAATACCAGAAAGCTTTCTATTCTAATAGTTTCTTCCCTCAAACAGCTAGACTTTGGAATTCCTTTCTTGCTACCTGCTTCCCTGGCTGTACTGATATGCAGAAGTGTTACATGAAAGGGCTGTCCCCTTCTCATGTAAGTAAGAAGACAGACTAGATAAGTGAAAATGATATTAAGAAAAGGCTAGAATCGAACCCTGTAGGCAAGTGTTAAAGATAATAATGGAAAATTGGAATCTTAGGAATTCAGTCCATTCTTAATTCTTTCAGAAATAACTAAATATTATTTATGTCGGAAAAGGCGATTGTCCATTCTTTTAGAATAACTGGATATTAAATATGTCAGTTAAAAGAATAGACGATACAAGTTTAAAAAAATATTGTTTAAAAATAGGTTAGATATTAAACAATTAGAATTGAGGATTCTTTGTTCGCCAAAAATGTGTTTGGACAGACATATGTAAATCCACGTGAAAGTATTTACGTTGGGAACCACACTTCTGACGTCATAAACAAAGGAGATTTCTCAATATAGGAATCCAAGGTTTGAAGTTAAGGGTCAGTCAGAGATTAGGATCAGATAATCGGAGAAGATCACACATGGTGATAGAGTCAATTAGAGTGGGGGCCCCTTAGAGGCGAAGGGAGAAGAATAGACCATGTAGTCGAAAAGGCTTGAGTTCCTGACATCACCGATCGGCCGGTTAAAGAATAAAGAAATCATCTATAATGTGTAAATGATATGCCTTGTTAGGGGGTGAACGTGAGTAAAAAAAGAACAGTTTTGCACCACCTTTATGCTATTTGACTTACATATGACACAAACATGGTTTTGCCGTTGTTACACTGATATATAGATATATTAAGTCCTATGAGACCAACCCTCCCAAGTTTTACCTTCTGTCAAAAAGTGTTTAATTTACACAGTTCGACAGAAAGATTCCCGAGTTCGATATGGTACACTTGAAGAAGGTCGGGTGTAACATCGACCGAAATGTTGTGCGAATAACACTCACGATGAGAACAATAGTTTGAATAATCCAAATAATACCTTGCTCAAGGGTGTCCGGCGCATTTTAGTCCCCGTTCCTGTAACGTAGACAATGAAAACAGTCGAAATTGTTTTCTATTTTCACATGAGTCTCGCATTTCTGTAGTTCTACGCTCATATGGTGCGTTATATTTTTTCAGAGAAGTGGAACAAATATGTCGTACTCGTTGCATCATCTGCGGTCGTTTCCTACTTCCCAAACCGAGAGGGGGGGGACCGCCCACAATAATAATAATAATAATAAAAAATAATAATAAAATAAAAACTACAATAATAGGGAAACAAAAATAGAAAATTTCAGTCCATGGGAAACTGACCCAATTCTGTGTATTGCCGCTAGTGAAATCCAATCTGCGATTCTTGTAAAGTTCTTCAAGAAGACGAAAACATCACGTATCTTTTTAAATTTGCCATTGACAAAAAAAAAAAAAAAAATACAGACATTTTATTTTATTTCGAAAGCAGTGATCCGGAGCTCTCTTGTGTAGAAAGAAGGGGAAATTAATATGTACAGCGTGAAACGATAAAATTGTCGCCCTATAAAAGACGACATGATTCCATTTCCGTTTGATGAAAAGCGTTTATTTTATTTTTGTTGTTGTTGGTGCAACCCATCTACTAGTTGGTCAACTGTGTACAAATCCTAAGAACGAAATTAGCCTTCTATCATGTCTGAAAGTGACACAATGACAAACGAGCAAGATCGGAGATGCGCCGCTGTACAACTCATGCTCTCTGCTGATCCAAATTATGACAACAGGACCATTGCCAGAACCCTCAAAATGCATCGCTGGATTGCCACGAATAACAGGGGCGTGCCGAGGGTGATAAAAACAAAATTTCCGGCTACGGTTATGGTGCTTGGGTGTTGTTTAAAGTGAGGGCAACATTATGCCACTTCACATCTTCCAAGTCGGCTTGAAAGTCAACACCACAGTGTACCTGGATAGGCTAAAGAATGTGGTGATCCCCAGGTGCAATCAGGTGGTTGCTGACAGACTCTGGGTGAGGTAGCAGGACTCAATGCCGGCTCAAAAGTCCAAAGAACCCTAGGCTTAGCTTCACAAGGAGTGCTACAACTTTGCACCCTTCTCTTTCTGACCTTCTTCTTCCCCGACCTAACCCCACGGGACGACTTCGTTTGATCATACATCGAGAATATCACTAAAATGACCTCTCATAATACCAAAGCGAGTTTGATCACCGCCATCTGCCGAGTAAATGCCGAGTTCCCGCCGGCGCTTGTGAAAAAGGCATGCTCTCAGTTCCTGACCACAATCGTGGCAGTGATGAAGCTGAATAGATGTCATCTCTACTTCATAAACAAGTTATCTGAATTGATTTTTTCAATAAAAGTTTTAAAATAAAGCTGTAGTGTTGTTTTCTTTAAGGGCGACACTTTTATCGTTCCACTCTGTAAATAATCCGGTTCTTTTTCGTTATTGTAGTATAATTTGAAAATTGAAATATTGAATTTCACGGGCAAACAATGGTCTCTACTAAATCGCCATGTCATAGTATTGAACATATCCAAAAATTACGAAAAACGATATGGTAGAAAATTAATTATTAATAAAAAGTGTTTTCAAAGACAATTAGCTAAAATTGAGGCTTGCAAAAACAGAAAAACCGGAGAGTTCGAATAGGAGTAAAAGGGAGGTAAATATTTTCTGAAAAATGAAAATCTTTAGCAAATTTAGCAAAACTTAATTTTTGCTAATTGTCTTCGAAAACAATGTCAGATACATGAATTTGTGTGAAATTTCATAAAATGTTTCGGAGTCCAAAGGGAACGAACTCACACTCACATACAAACACAGACAAAGTTCGTTTTATATAATTGATAGATAAATAGATAACGAAAAAAGGAAAAATGGAAAAGTATTTAGAGATATTCATCAACGTTCAGTCTTTATTGAACGACTTTCTCACGATGGCAGTTTGGAAGAAAAACATCCTTTAGTTCCCACATTCTATGAGCTATGTTTCTGACAAAGGGGAATAATTGCTGTTTTCTGTGTTGGAATATATCCATATAACATCTATCGTTGTCTAATTTTAAATTTTTTTTTTTTTTAGCTCTATGCGTCGAGTGGCTTCATGTTTTGTCTGGAGCGATATCACTATTTATAAAAAAAATTGAAAATATGTAGTAAATCCGAAAACGTCAAAATTAGTACTCCCTGGGGGCTGCTTTTTTATCGTGTGACCAAACCATCTTACAAGGTCTGCTGTCCGCAAGAAGCAAGAAATGTTAATGTTTAGGATGGTGACCACAAACCAACAAAAATATCGTTCAACACTGAAGCGTGATATATCAACATACGGACAGAACACCTTAAAGAGATGCGTGGACGCATCTAGAAAACCAAATGTTTCAATGAAACAAAAGGTTTAACTGTCATTTCATAGAAGTTCACTAAATTGTTAAGATAAATGGTGTTGCTTGATATTTTTCTTAATTTGATTCGCGGTCAACCTCAAACTTTTCATTTTTTTTTTTTTTACATTTTATTTATTTATTTTTCTATTTGTTAAAAATGCCAAATTATGTCCTACTTTGAAAAAAGTCCAACCGTTTATATATTTAACGTTTTTTCGTGGAAACCCTTTGCTTTTTTCTTCTTTTTCTTTTACATAAATACATTTTCTAAAATTTGCCTTTAAAGACATCTGAAATAAACGAAACGAGGCGACAAAAATGTAACTTATTTTGTATGTTTTAGCACTATATATGTATATATATATATATATATATATATATACATACGCACACACACACGCACGCGCGCACACACACAAACACACACACACACACACACATATATATATATATATATATATATATATATATATATATATACATACAAATTACCATTGGCTTGAGGTAATTGCCTGTCTTAGCCGCACTGATGAGCTGTGAAACAGCGAAACAGTACTGTATGTGGATGACTATAATGCCCCCTATCTTGGGTTGAGCATATTGGGAAGTGATATTCAAATTGCCATTAGCGTATAAAGCGATACTCTTAGGTATTTGGACAATGTCAAAACATTGTTAATTCACTGCCTGCATAGCAGCAGCCGAATAGCGCAATGATTAGAACCTCCAACTGTCATATGGGCGGTCAGGTTTCATTACTAGCTTGAGGTAGTTGTCTAGCCGCACTGATGAGCTGTGAAACAGCGAAACAGTGCTGCATGTGGATGACTATAGATAGATAGATAGATAGATAGATTCAATCTCGCTAGATTCAGCCAATGTGATGAGTCGTAGACGCCGAAACACGTGTCATTGGATTATTATATTTTAAAAACAATATATACATATATATATAAAGAACTTTGTGTGTCTGTATGTCTGTGAGTTCGTTCCCTCGTGGACTCAAAAATGGCTGGGTCTATTTTTATGAAATTTTACACGAAGGTACTTTATGTGCCTGGCAGTGTTCTTAAATAAGTTTTGTGCCGGAAAGTCTCTGATGAGTATCGATAATCGAAATAATCTGATAAAAGCAGAAATCGACCCAGCCATTTTCGAGTCCATATAAAACGAACTCACAGACGCACAGACAAATTTCCTTTTACATAATAGTAAAGATAATCATAAATAAATAAAAACTTTTGAGTGTGAATTTATTACATCTTTTGGTTTTGGAATGATAAGTAACTATGCGCGCGCGTGCGTGCGTGTGTGTGTGTGTGCGTGCGTGCGTGTGTGTGGGGGGGTCAGTGTATAAACCCCGTGTATCGCTTTATTGCAGGTTAATATCTTTTTTAATTTTGAAATTGCTATGAAACGCGGAGATATGACATTTGGTATAACACTGGTAGAGCATAACAAGGTGCCTTATTTCTCTGACTTTTTGTGGAATTTAAACAAATATTTTGAAAGTTATGGCAATTTTTCTATTTTCTGGTAATTTTAAATACGCATCACTTTATTGCAAGTGTCTTAAAATGTATATTTTCAGTAATAAAACAATATTCTAAAATCATATTTCTATTTCTATGAAATAAAGAACATATCCAGTAACAATATTAACCAAAAACAAGAACTCCCATACTTTAAAATTACTTTGAATAGCATCTTGTCAACTGATGATGTCAATCGGCGGATTTGAGATGATGTGATGCTCTAGAAAACTTCCAAAATCTTCCTCCAAAGTTCATTCTTCGACGAAAATTGAACACCTGCTTCATAAACTTTCATCTTTATTATTTTCTTGAAATCTTTTTTACATAGGAGTCAGCACTTATCAAGGCCCGGAGACCACTCAAGGATAAGGGTTAAAGAGTGTACAGTAGTCACTGGGACAATGTCGTAGTAATCGTTAGTAATGAAAATTTGATAAATTGGATTACTTAAGGGTGACATTTCATCAAGAACTTGTTTACGCTGGACTTGAAGACAACCATATTGCAGTCAGCTGAAAAGCAGTCAAATGGAAGAGAGTCCCACAGGTGTGCAGTTCTAAGAAACAAGCTTTGTTCATGGAATCTACGTTTAGGTTTAGGCACAGATAAAGAGTGGGGGAATTATTGATAGTGTTTTCAGTTAGACAAGTGTTTCTCATGAAAGTTTGGTGAGGTGGGACCATAGATTTGAACTCAGACGATTACTTGCCATGAAAATAGCGATAAAGCAGAGACAGGCGCACAACGTCTCTTCTGAGAGAAAGAGGTTGCAGGGAAGTGAAAAGGGCGTCCCTTACTAAGTTACGAAGTCTTTTTTTCAAAGCAGGATAAGTCTTTCTAGCAGATCCTGCCCAGATGTGTCAACAATACTCCATCCTTGGACGTACCTGGCTCTTATATAAGTAGAGAATTGCATCAGACGTGAGATATCTACTGGATTGATAGACAGATCCCACCATTTTCCAACGACCGTAGCAACAGATTTGATGTACATATTCCATTTTAGATCAGGAGTAAAGGTCAAGCCCATAAGCTTGTCAAAATCTGGAGCCTTCCCAAGATGAGAGCCATTCATTTCAATTGATGCCGAATGGGGATCAAAGTGTTCATAATGTAAAGATAGAAGCTTGGTTTTATATGTATTAAAAGTAACCAGCCACTGTCTCTTGAGACTGAACAGAGGCATCGAATGGTAGCTTGTAACATATGGAATCATACCGAAGAATTAATTCTTTTCAGTTGTGGTAGCGAGATGAGTTCCAGTTGTGCATGCCATGCAAGGAAGAACCAGATAGTGGAGCTCAGTCGAGCACATTCCATAAAAACCACGAAATGTGTTTATGTAAGAAATGGGATGTAGAGAAAAGAAAAAATTATACCCACTAGATTGTGAAGTCAATTTGGTCTTTGTCATAGCAAGAAAGAGTGTACCTCCTAAAATGTGGTAACAATACTCATTGTTAGGGTGTATTTGTATCTAATAGAGTTAAACAGATCGCATCAACAGTCAGGTGCTTTCTGTAGCATTAGAATTATTCAACTATTTTTCCAGCAACATTAGGAACAGATTGGATACACATTTTACATTTTGGATTTCGCTGGTACATATTCAGTTTTTTAAATGTATTTCATGATTATGTGTCCATAATGGAACGAGTATATGAACTAGTTTGAGTATAGGGTGGAGCGATAAATTCGTCACCCTAATAAAAAGTACACTACAGCTTTATTTTAAAACTTTTATTTAAAAAAATAAATTCAGGTAACTTGATTATGTAGTAAAGCTAGGATATATTCAATGTAGCTGCCTTTGGCCTCAATGCCGACTTGATACAGGTCCGGAACTGAGAGCATGCCTTTTCCACAAGCACCAGTGAGGGCTTGGCGAATACTTGCGATCAGACCAGCTTTGGTGCTGTGGAAGGTCATATTGGTGATATTCTCAACGTGTGACCAAACGAAGTAGTCCAGCAAGTTCAGGTCGGGGAATGAGGGGGTCAGTGAGAGAAGGGTACAAAGTGGTAGCACTCCTTCTGAATCCAAGCTTGGATCTCTTTGGATTTGTGAGTCGGTGGCAAATCTTGCTGCCACACCAAGAGTCTACCAGCAGCTACTTGATTGCACCAGAGGATTAATACACTCTTCAGTACATTCAGGTACACTTTGGTGTTGACTTTCAAGCCGACTTCAAAGATGTGAGGTGCCATGATGTGGCCCTCATTCGAAACCACACCAAAGACCATAATCATCACTGGGGACTTCATTGGGTTGTGCCCTCTAGTGTTGAACTATTTGGAATTTCATTTTAAGGGTAAAGAGCATGAGTTGTACAGTGATGCATCTCTGATCTTGCTTGTTGAACATTGTGTCACTTTCAGACATGATAGACGGCTCCTATCGCTCTTGGGATTTGTACACAACTAGCCAACTAGTGGATGGTTTGCAACAACAAAAAAACGGTTTCCATCAAACAGAAATGGAATCATGTCGTCTTTTCTAGGGCGACAATTTTATCATTCCACTCTGCAGCGCAAAGTAAAGTAACACTAAGAGGATTTTATATATACAAACCAAATCTGGAATCGAAGACCTATATCCAATCTGTTCCAAAGGTCGCTAGAAAATGATTGGATATTTCTACTGCTTCAGAAAATACTTCGATCCAGATGCATGTTGTTCTTTTCTACGGAGACAATTTTATCGTTCCATTTTTGGACAGATTGCTTCAAAACATTTTGTTTTATTTAATCTCACTCTAAGGTTATCTCCTCGGGGAAGGTCACTTTATAACATATGGAATTTTACTGAAGAATTATCTGTAATAGGAAATTAGATTTCTGATTTTATGTTTGTTTTGTTTTCTTATCTTGTTGGCATTTTCATGCCATTAGCGCCAGCTAATTTGTTTAGCAATAAATATGAAAACAAATTACTTATTGCAAAACGCTCTAGCAATAGACAATGTCTGGAGCTTGAAGAATAAAAATAACATTCGAGATTAATCTTATATTATTTGGATTATTCACACTACTTTTCCCATATCGAGTGTTATCTCACTTATGCTTACTTTTAGTGCGGCAGATTTCTGAAACAATCTTTCACTTGATGCTTGTATCACTAAGCAAAAGATTCTTATGGAATATTGAGATAACCTTCCCCCACTACAACGTTTCAGCCGATGTAACCTCCAACCTTCTTCCGGTGTAGCTTATCGAACTCAGGAATCTTTTTTGTTAAACTTGGTTATCTTTATAGAATTTCAAATGGAACTCTTTATTTAATCCACAGGGAGTAACATGCTCTCGTTCTGTCAGCCATCTGAAGAATTCTGAAGTAGTTTACAATTCTTTGTATCGTCTGTAATGAGAATTGAACCGTCTACCTCCAGGAGAGTGTCACTTAGAGCTAAATTTTATCTAGTACTTTATCTGTTACGTCATGGGTCCTTGCAAAACATTGCGTTCAAGATTAATCTTGAAGTTTCTGAATTTTTCAGATGAGAATTGGTTATTCAAATTATTTGGATACATCGGACTACTGTTTGCACCTTGAATGTGATTTTCACAACGTTTCAGGCGATGTAACCTTCGACCTTCTACAGGTGTATCTTGTCAAACTCGGGAATGTTTTTGTCAAACTCGGGAATTGGGACAGAATTTCGAATGGAACCCTTTATTTACTTCATGGGAGTAGTATACTCTTGTTCTGTCAGCCATATCTAATTAATTCGCTATTGTATTTTTCAGTCGCCTACACTGAAAATTTAACATTCTTTCATGATTTTTCCAAGTATTTTAACCACTGTGCCACATGACCTGCGGACAATTCTAGTACGAATTTTAGAATACTTAAACCTATTTTTTTCTAATTGTAAATACCACTATTTATTATTAATTATTATTACTATATATATATATATATATATATATATATATATATATGTATATATTACTTTTTTTTTACTTATTACTGTATAAATTATCTATTATAAATTCCCGAGTTCAACAGAAAAATTCCCGAATTTAGCAAGATGCACCTGAAGAAGGTTGGAGGTTACATCGACCGAAATGTTGTGAAAATCACACTCACAATGAGAACAGTAGTCCATAAAATCCAAATGATACGAGATTAATCTTATTTAAATTATATACCAGCCTATTTGGCATAATAATAAGAATGTCTAATAATGCCAGGAGACAAGGGTTCGATCCTCAGTCCAGTCATACCAAAGACTAAAAATAATGGTATTTCATGTCCTTTGCTAAATTATTATCAGCATTATAAGGCAAAGATCAAGGGTAAGTGAAGATATCCAGAGAAATGAATGACGACCTCGCATACACCTCAGTATACTAATTAATAAAAAGGGAGCCTTCAGGTCGCCATCGACTATGATCGACTATTTTACTTTACAATTATATAGATCTTGGCTATACCAAGTTCAATAAAAAAGATTCCGAAGTTCAACAAGATACACCCGAAGAAGGTTAGAGGTTATATCGGCTGAAACGTTGTGAGAATAACACTCAAGCTGAGAATAGTAGTCTGAATAATCCAAATACAGTAGCACTCCGGGATGGCCCTAGGATATGTTTTTTTCGTGTTATGATGTTTTTCCGGCCCCTGGTTACGGTATTTGCCCCGCCTTATGCTGTGGCCAAAAAATGTTGCATAGGTATTTCTCCAAAAGAAGCGTCAGAAAATCTATGGTCCCCCCCCCCTCGCCAAACTTTCATGAGAAACACTCGTCTAGTTGAAAACGACTATCAATAATTTCCCCCACTTTTTATCTGTGGCTAAACCTAAACGTATATTCGATGAACAAAGCTTCTTTCTTAGAACTGCATGCCTGTGGAACTGTCTTCCATTTGCCTGCTTTCCAGCTGATTACAATATGATTGCCTTCAAGTCCAACATAAACAAGTTTTTGATGAGCCGTTCCACTTAAGATAAAAAATTTACCGAATTTCCATTACTAACGATTACTATATTGTCCACTTGACTACTGTACACTCTTTAACCCTTATCCTCGAGTGGTTTCTGAGCCTTGATAAGTGGTGATGTCTATGTAAAAAAAGGCATAGATGTTTAGAGTGATTCTAGAAAAAAAAAAGCAATGACGAAGAAGTGTTGCAAAATTAAATTCCAGAAAAAAATTCATAAAAAAATTAAAAAAGAAAAAATAATTAAAAGAAGGCATTTTTAATTTTAAGTGTTGAATAAATCAAATTTATTATTAAGTGTACAATAACATAATTAGCATTGATACGTTTTTATATCTGCCGCCCCCCCCCCTCAGCCTCCACCCACTACCAGCTCAAGTCCAGTCATTCCAAAAGTTAATAAAATTTCGTTTTTCCTTAACTATATTTTTTTATTTATAACGTTTACACTATACATTTTTTCCTTTACATGTACTGCATATATTTTTTTATTTACATAATGTTACTGTATTATATTGTTTTTCCACAGATATATTTTTCCTGTATATATATATTTTTATTTACAGGTACTGTACAGTACCAACAATTGTAAGGTTATTACTGTACTGTACTCTGTATGTATTTTTTTTTATTTATAATGTTATTTGATTATATACATGTGTATTATATACTGTACTGTATTTTGTTACTAATTTTTAATATGTACAGTGCACTACTGTATACAATACTGTACTGTATAACATTTTATACAGTACAATACTGTACTGTATAAAATGTTATACAGTACATTATTGCACTGTATAAAATGTTATATAGTATACTACAATTATAAAATGTTATACAGTACAGTAGTATACTATATAAAATTTTATATAGTACAGTATTATACTGTATAAAATTTTATATAGTACAGTATTGTACTGTATAAAATTTTATATAGTACAGTATTGTACTATATAAAATTTTATACACTACAATACTGTACTAGATAAAATTTTATACACTACAATACTGTGCTGTATAAAATTTTGCTTAGGTCTCACCATATGACGACTTCACTTTACAATCCCAGCCCGGAACGGATTAATGCCGTATCCCGGGGTTCTACTGTAATATAAGATTAATCTCGTTGATTTGCTTCTGTTCAGTATAAGCATATCTAATAAAATCTGTTACAAAGCCATATTTTTAGAGTTCTCAGAGTTTGGATTTCATATCAGCCGAAGATACGTCCTCGACAATCAGTTTGACAATGGTTCTGCTTTTGTCAAAATGAGGTATTATTCTGTCGGATCTTTGGAGGTTCACCTTCCCAAGCTTTGCCTTCTCTCTTTAAGAAGCGGGGTTAGTTCATTGCTTATTGTGCCTCTACCAAGAAATATCGACGGGGATTGTTCAGGCATTTTCTGTTGGCCAGAATGCACTTCTTCTAGTCTGCAGGCTTTTCAAACCCCAGCTGACATTGTGTTTAACCTCATAAGAAGATAAATAAAATCTGGATGTAGAAATTTCTTTCATGATAAACACCCATCTAGCTGAAACCACTGTCAATAATTTTCCCCACTCTTTATCTGTGCCTAAATCGAAACATAGATTCCATGAACAAAGCTTCTTTCTTAGAAGTGTATGCCTGTGGAACTCTTTTCCGTTTGCCTGTGTTTCCCACCTGACTACAACTTGGATGTCTTCAAGTTCAACATAAACAAGTTCCTGATGATTTGTTTATAGTGGTGAAGGTTTTGTGCAGAACCAACCAGGCTTTTTGGTACAACTGCTAATCTCATTCGGTGCAATGGCTGCCACAAGACAGAGCATACAGTAGCTTTCAGGCTTTTACATCAGAGTGTTGCTTCTCCAAGATGAATGTCGTAATGAAGACTGGGAGTGCATTACATAAAGCCCCAGATAGCAACTTGGAAATTTCTACATCCAGAGCCTAGCATTCACAAATGGTCACCCATGTGGTACTGACCATGCTTATTATGACTTAACTTCGGTGATATATAACATAATCACATTGAAACACCGGTTCTCGTCAGATTACACACACACTCACACATACACACACACACACACACACACACACACACAATAATAGCAAATTATAGACAAGACAAAGTCAGATGTTGGTATACCAAGATTTATTTGTTGATGAATTAAGGAAACACAGTAATTTGGGAAGGTGTTATATGCAATTATTACAATAGGTATTTCGAAGTCTAATGCTTTACATCAGAAGAGGGACTAGACGGCTAGGTTGCAAACATTTCAATACGACATCAAGCTATTGCAACAGCTAGCTGTTTATCCTCTAACTAGATATCATATTGAATTATTTGCAACCTAACCCTCCAGCTCCTGATAAGCATTAAGCTTCAAAATACCTAGGTATAAAGAGCATATAACACCTCCCCAATTACTGTGTTTCCTTTTATTACAGCAACAAATAAATCTTTGTATACCAACATATGACTTTATCTGGTCTAAAATTTGCTATTATTATGTGTATGTATGTGTGTATGTGTAAGCCGTGGTGAAGGCAACCTTTCTAGGAGAAGCAAATCTCTGATTTAAAAAACCATAAAGCCGGAGACCAGTACTCGCATTAAACTGGTCTGCAGTTTAATTTGTTGCTGGCTATCTTGCTCTTGCTTGTTGCTGGATCTCAACATTTTGAACCGAGAGAGAGACTTAGCTGTCGTACAAAGCTAAGACTCTGTAACATCCTCAGGCATTTGGGCTCATGGATTTTAAATGTCTGAGGGAGTGGCACTCGTCTGACAAGACGTTGCAATCATCATGTGTGTAATTATTATATTTAAGCTTCACCATACTTGTTGATCTTTACGCATTTTTATACGTCTAATTTTAAAGAAGCTTTCTATACTTCTTTAAACTTCTTCTGATATATATATATATATATATATATATATATATATATATATATTATATTATATTATATATATAAAAGTGAACGTGTCTATGTGTCTGTGTGCGTGTGTGTCTGTGTACATTTCCCTACGCAATAACTCTGTCAATTTTAAGTCTACAGACTAGAAATTTGATATACAGGGTATTGAGATTCAGGAAAATCTTTGTAATCGGTTTTCGACCAGAAATTTGCTGTTAAGGAGTCAAAGTTCAACGATTTGACCTTTGAGAACTCTACCAAACTCCTCCAACAATTTTGAGTCGAAACACTTGAAATTTTAGATATAGGTTCCTTGGACATGGATCTAGCTTAATAACTTGATTTGAGCCCAAAACAATAAATATTAAGGGGTCATAGCAGGGTTCAAAATTAAAAAAATTTACCGTTTTTCTTTTTTTTTTTTTGCTCAACATACACCTCCAAACACCCGGGTAACGCCGGGCTGAAATGCTAGTATATAATAAAATAAAAAGATGCAGTATTTACCGGATATAAGCAATGGTAAATTTCAATCAATTTAATTGTAAATTTCAACTTACAGTTTTAATTTTTTTCTCTTATATATATATATATATATATATATATATACATATATACATATATATATATATATATATATATATATATATATATATATATATATATATATATGGCGTTATAAAATAAAGTCTTCTCGTGGGCTTTGAATTCAATTGTGTTTTTCGGAAGGGTTATAATATAATATAATAAGAGTGTTTTTGTTCTTAGGATTTTGCAAATTTTAAAAAATTTTAAGTTCTTTTATCAACATTTTTTCCTTCACCATAGTTTTTTATTCCAAGAAAAAAAAACTCTCCGGCTGTCTCTTTCCGAGGAACACACATCTGTCTCTGATGAGTTATTTGGTGAATTTCCGCTATTCAATGAAACATGTGTAAGATGTACTACATAAGATTATGAATAAAATACTATGAGTGTGAATTAAATACATCTTCTGGTTTTGGAATGATAAGTAATATTGTATTGTCATAAAATTAGAGGCATTATGAAGTTTAAAGGATTTATCACAAGAAAAATCTATAAATTCGCCATAAAAATTCCAATAGTGTTACGAAAGTCTTCTTGTAGCATTTCATGAAAACAACATACTAAAACGTTGTTCATTTATTTATTCTATTTTTAGCCATCATCACTTTATATTAGTGGCAATTACTTTTACCCATCGTTGGATGGTTATTCTTCTAGTGCAATATAAACTTGGCATCAATGTACGATTCTTGTACATTCATTCACCAAATGGAAAAATCCAGTTTACATTGGCTCTTGATCTTTGGAGAGATAATTTTCATAACAAACCAAAAATAGAGAAGTCCTGCTTTCATGGCTTCGAAATATCAAAACATCTTGGGTGTTCCATTGATTGTGGCAGGAACACAAAATCAACAGTAGCAGAAGTAATGCCAACAATAATAAGCACCAAATATTCAAAACATTTTGAAGAGTTTTTATTTATTTATTTGCTATCGTTGTTGTTGTTTTTTTTGTTTGTTTTTTTAACCACGTTTTGGCCAACTTATCCTCTGGCCTTTTTTGAAGTGATCAACCACTACGTGAGGACATGCAAAGTCTCGTAACTGTATCCCCAGTCATTACTGCTTTCCATAGTTGTTGTTGTCTCATCAGATTTTGACTACCTAATCCTCTGGCCTGCTGTAGGTAGGATTGAAACCGATATTTTCAGACAATGCTCACCCGGAACCATAGAGACTCAATGCCTCCATCCACTGCAACATGGCATCAATGTACGATTCTTGTACAATTTATTCACCAAATTGGAAAATTCTAGTTTACATCAGTTCCTGATCTTTGGAGAGATAATTTTGATAACAGACCCAAAATAGACAAGTCCTGCTTTCATGACTTTGAAGCATCAAAACATCGTGGGTGTCCAATTGATCGTGGCAGGAACGCAAAATCAACAGTAGCAAAAGTAATGCCAATAATGAGCGCCGAATATTCGAAATATTTTGAAGAGTTTCTGCTTTGGACTTGATGGTCTCATTCCAAAAACAAGAATCCTCGGCCTTCGAGGAGAGCAGCAAAACGATGTTCTATATTCTCTAGAAGAAACTAAGTAACCTCAATGATCTTCGTTATTTCCGTCAAAATAGGGAATATTTTGAAATTTTCACCAGTTATGGCCAAATAACTTCACGGCCTTGTTGATGCGTTGGGAAAGGCGAAGGCGAAGGCGAAGGCTAATGGAGTAAACTCTAACAAAAGTCTGGTTTGCAATCGGGATAGACGGTTGGTGACGCACTGCAACACCTTTCCAGCAACTCCTGCAGCTGTGCTGGCTCCAACTGTATTGGCTTGCCTTTCTGTCTGACTTTGTCTGAAATGCCGAGAGGGGGACCCTGGTAACTGGGCAAACCTAGGTTTCCTTATCACTCACTAAGGTCTGCATTTGAAGACATATCCAGCTTCGACTGCATCTAGTATCATGCACTGCAGCAGACAACTCAATTTGAAATAAACTAAAAAAGTATAATTAAGCAGAAAATTTCTGTTATTTTTTAACAATGGTTGCTTGAATGAAAAACTGTTGCCTAAATATAGAAATATACATTTTTGAGGCTGTCTTCCGAAAGGACAAAATACATTTTTAATGTATATAGATACTGTTCGGGGCTCGTTCGGGGGTTACGGAGCACATCCATCTATTTTAGATTCAGTCAGTTGTTAGGGACTCACTTAGGCGTTAGAGATTAGGAGTTAGGAGCCTCTGGATATGTTTCACAACAGATAATAACTCTTTTATACATCTTTCTACTATTAAGTGTTTTTTGTTGTTTTTTTTTGTTGTTTTTTGTTGGGGTTTTGGGGAGGATTCTTTCCTCTGTGTGTGGGGGTGAGGGGAAGGGAGCTATTCCAGTTGCAGAAGAAGAAGAAGAAGAAGAAGAAGAAGAAGAAGAAGAAGAAGACATTGAAAAATAACATGAAGAAGAAGAGGAAGATGACATTGAAGAATAACTTGAAGAAGAAGAAGAAATAGGAAAATGATAATAGAGAGAAAAGAAGATGAAACAGAGAAAGAAGAAAATGAAAAATATAAAGAAAAAATGAAAAAGAAGATGAAACATAAAAAGTAACAAGAAAAAAGAAAAAAGGCAGATCAAAAAAGAAAAAAAAGAAAAAAAGATGATAAAACCGACAATGAGGACAATGAAAAATATGAAGAAAAAATAAAAGACAAAAAGAAAGCATAACAAAAAGATGAAAAATATAAAAATATAAAGCAAAAAAAAAAACAGAAGAGAAAAACGAAAACAATAAACAAAACTTTCAACCAAGTAAATTAAATAAGAAAATCCTCAAAAAAAAATAAAAAAAACTGTAGAAGAAGAAAAAGATGCAAAGAGGAAGAAAAATTGATGCGTTACTAATGTGCAATTGGAAAATATTGCATTTTGGTTAAAGCGACGCTAAAGTACGACCCTCCTCTGGGTGTTCCATGTCATTTTCTTTCTTTTAATCACATTTCAGGCCCCTTGTCGCCTGAGGTTTTCCTACATTGTGTGATTCACACTCTACTTATTTCAACAACGATTCCCCGACCCACGCAGTCACTTGCTATCTGCCCCGCCCAACACGATGCGCTGCCAGATCTGATTCAATCCACAGGACGCTGACATTGAATTGCATTTCTCTGTCATGCAAGCCTCGTAAACCCGACCAACAGGAATCTTGTCTAATTTTCATTTGGAATGCCATCCTTCTCTCCTTTTCCTTCTCCCCATCTCTCTCTCTCTCTCCCACTCACTCTCTCTCTCTCAATATATATATATATATATATATATATATATATATATATATATATATATAAAGAGAGAGAGAGAGAGAGAGAGAGAGAGAGAGAGTCTTTTATTATACAAGCATCATTGGTTACATATGTGCATACATGTTTCAGTGGAATCCCAATTCAAGGATAACACTTCATCAGTCCAAAAAAGAATCGATGTTGAGACGGGAGTCAAAATTACATTAATTTTATAAGATATTTGGGTGTGGTTAAATTTCTGGGGTGTATACTTTGTGAATATGAGCAGTAGGGGTTTTAGAGGGAGGTGTGGCGAAGGAAGCGAGGAGGGAGGAGGAGGAAAGTACAATTTCGCGTGGGTAAGCTGTCGCAGCGAAAAGGTGTTGGTATTCTTTTAACTTGGCGGGTATTTATTAGCCTAAGTTTTGGCTTTGATCTGAAGTAATATTATACTCCTCTCGTCGCTACTTCCCTATCTTAGGTTCTTATAGTTGTTTTTTCTTTTCTGGTGGCGACTTCATTTTCCTATTGACAACTTTTATTTATTTATTTATTCATTTATTTTATTCATTGTTTTTTATTCTATACCTCGCTTTTTTATTCCTTCTTTTGTTTATAGTTTTCAAAATCTTTATTTATTTATTTGTTTTTTTAGAAGATATATGTTTATATGGTCAAATTAACAGTTAGTTGAATATGAGCTTATTCATATGATTTTAATACCAGTCTGTCCTGCATTGAGCATTCTTTAATAATCACGTGAGTTCATTGGATTTACATCTAGGAAATAAATCGATACAACCGTTATATACATACATACATACATACATACATACATACATACACACATGCATACATACATGTGCGTGTGTGTGTGTGTGTGTGTGTGTGTGTGTGTGTGTGTGTGTGTGTGTGTGTGTGTGTGTGTGTGTGTGTTGATTTAATGGTTATGAGGGGTTTTTGAAACATGGAAACGATGTTACTTTTTGTATTCAATAATTTATTTTGATATTTAAAGCAGTCGTCCGTATCGAAAAAAATTATATGTATATCTGGCTTGAGGTAGTTGCCTGTCTATCCGCACTGATGAGTTGTGATACAGCGAAACAGTACTGTATGTGGATGATTATAATGCTCCCTATCTATGTATTTTATTCTTTTTTGAAATAAATAATTTCTTCTTTATTGAGATGAGTAATTTTTTTCTTTATTGAGATGAGTAATTTATTCGTTGTTAAGATGAATAATTTATTCTTTATTGAGATGAGTAATTTATTCTTTATTCAGATGAGTAATTTATTCTGTAATGAGATGAGTATTTCATTCTTTATTGGGATGAGTAATTTATTGTCTGCTGAGATGAGTAATTTATTTTTTATTGAGATGAGTAATTTATTCCTTATTGAGATGAGTAATTTATTCTTTATTAAGATGAATAATTTATTCTTTATTGAGATGAGTAATTTATTCTTTATTCAGATGAGTAATTTATTCTGTAATGAGATGAGTATTTCATTCTTTATTGGGATGAGTAATTTATTGTCTGCTGAGATGAGTAATTTATTCTTTATTGAGATGAGTAATTTATTCTTTATTGAGATGAGTAATTTATTCTTTATTAAGATGAATAATTTATTCTTTATTGAGATGAGTAATTTATTCTTTATTAAGATGAATAATTTATTCTTTATTGAGATGAGTAATTTATTCTTTATTCAGATGAGTAATTTATTCTGTAATGAGATGAGTATTTCATTCTTTATTGAGATGAGTAATTTATTCTTTATTCAGATGAACAAATTATTCCTTATTAAGATGACTATTTTATTCTTTTATGAGATGAGTAATTTATTCTTTATTCAGATGAGTAATTTATTCTTTATTCAGATGAGTAATTTATTCTTTATTGAGATGAGTAATTTATTCTTTATTCAGATGAGTAATTTATTCTTTATTGAGATGAGTAATTCATTCATTATTTAGATGAACAAATTATTCCTTATTAAGATGACTATTTTATTCTTTTATGAGATGAGTAATTTATTCTTTATTGAGATGAGTAATTGATTCTTTTATGAGATGAGTAATTTATTTTTTATTAAGATGAGTAATTTATTCTATATTGAGATGGGTAATTTGTATAATAAGAGAATAATTAGTCGAAACGTCGTGAAAACAACAAGAAGATAAGGATAATAGTCCAAAAATAAATAAATAAATTATGCAAATTACTCATGTCAACAAGAATTACAAATTAATTCAATAATATAGCAATCGGTACAGACCCAACAATTGTAAGAACAAATATAAAAAATGTGGATTTATAAGATCTAAAAATCCAAACTTGATTGCCCTTCGGGACCCGTGGCACCGTGGATAGAGATGCTGAATATCTATGATTCCAGATGAACATTGTCTGAAGGTAGCAGTTTTGATCCCGCCCAAAACCCGGTTAGAGGATTAGTGAGACGACAACTATGGAAGGCAGTAATTGCTGTTGATGCAGTTAGATGATTCGACATTACTGTCCCGTCATGGTTAATCACCTGACGAAGGCTGGAGGAATAGTTGGCGGAAACAGTGTGAAAACAACAACTATAATATGAGGATTATAGTGCGCAAATAATTAAATAAAATAAATTATACTTTCATCTTCATCAGAATATCATTCCCCTGATCCCTGGTGCTACCAGATCAGACTGTCTGAAGGTATCGGCTTCCTGACTTAAGTGCACCAAACACTGATGTTATTGTTTTTCCTTTCCCTTTGCAAAAAGTCAATCATGTTCCACTGAGAAGATATAAACAACTTAAGGTGTAAAAACTTTTGCCAATATTACTGAAATCGCCTTTAAATAACCTGAAAGGGGTTGATATGCCGTAAAGCAAAGCAACCAAACCAAACCAAACACGATGAATAAATATTTGGATATATAAAGAACTTGAACCATAAAAACTTTTGCCAAAATTACTGAATTGCTGGCATTAATGATAAAATGGTTCTATCAGATCAGGCTGTCTAAAGATACCGGCTCCTTGACCTAATGCACCAAACATTGGCATTATTGTTCTTTTCTTTCTCTTTGCAAAGCTCAATCATGTTCTGTAAAATCGAAAACAAAAAAGAAGTTTCCTCTACAAAACAACCAAACCAAACACGTGAATAAATGTTTGATGATATAAAAAAAACTCGAAGCATAAAAACCTTTCTAAATTTACTGGATTTAGAATTAAATAACCCGAAAATGGTTGATATTAGTGGTGGGACGATTAATCGGAATCGGAATCGTTAATCGTAAGAATCGTGTATTTTGGGAGGTATCGGAATCGGAATCGGAATCGCATCGTTAAAAAATACCTTAATTTTCCGATTCCTTCATTACGATTCTTTTAGTCTGATGTTGAAAAAAAGAAAAAGAAATTCCTGATATTTCTAACCGCAAGAGAGAAATAAAAAGAAACCAAAGAAATTCATGATTATCAGGGCAATGCTTAGTACCCCTCCCTTACAAGGTTCATTCATTCAGATCTATTGTAATCAAAACTACAAAAGAGTTAACTTGAAAAGAAGTATGCAGGCCTCTACATTGCGAGTAAAAATAAAAAAAAAAACGCTCATCTTTTTGGCGATTGTTTTTTTTTTACTGACAAATCTTCTAATAGTGAATGAAAATGCTTTTTCAACTTATATTTTCTTAAAATAAAACGAGCAAAGTCAAATTATTTAAACAGTAAAAGGTTTAATAGAACAATATACTTTTTTTTTCTTTTTTTAAAAGAAGGCTTTTGAAAGAAATATCTCTAAAATGAAATTGATCACGTTGTATTATTTCGCAAAGTTTGGACGGTAGTCGGTTTCTTTTGAAGTTTCAAAAAAATCGACCCCATACCTATCTCTTTCAAACCTAAAGTTATTAAATAACCCCTTCGTTAATTTAAGGGTAATTAATTCAATTCAGTCAAGTTTTTTTTTTTTAATTTCATTGAAATAAAATCCATTATTTTTTTTTTCTCCAGAAAGATAAAACCCTGAATTTGATTATATTAAAAGCAGAATAATATAATCTTTTTTCTAGAATTTTAAATTGAAAATTAAAAGTGTTTTGCGCAGTTTTTTGCCGAACGAAAAAGAAATTAATATATATAGGATTTGTAATCAATTAATTTTTATGTCTAAATAATATTTACGATTAATTAAATAATTTCATTTTAAAAAGTATTTATAAATAGAATTTTACTAAGGACTTATAGTTTAGCAATATTGAACCGCATCAACCATGTGTGAATTGAACACAGTCAACAAAAAAAAAATTCAAAAGAAAATGCGGGTTTTTATTACTGTACACAGATTCGAAAAAGTTGTCAAAAAACAAATATATAACAAATAAATGTTATCAAAGGCAAGATAATTTATTTTTCTATCTAACTGGATATATTTTTCGAGTTTTTATTCATTGTAACATGTTTATTCAGCTCGAAAAGCATACAGTGTTTACCGATGTATTGGAAAATTCAAAATGGCGCCCAACAATCTCTTTAACACGGTAAGTTCAGGAAAAGATGTTATAAATAATAAACTATACAAAATACTGCTAGAAACTCGCTCAATATATGTTACCGTGACATATTTTGACATATATTCGGTGTTTTTTTAATAGTATTTTGTCTGATTCCATTCATGAAAAATTCTTTTAACTATTTTCTTGTTTTTATTTAAACCAAAACACGACGGTGTAGACATAAAATATCTCTTCCAAAGTTAGGGAACATATTTGGGAACTACCGACCATAAGTATAAAACTACCTGGTATATTTCAAAACAATAAATTCCCTAGGAATCGGAATCGGAATCGTACTTGGTATCGGAATCGTTAATCAATATTTTCCTGGAATCGGAATCGGAATCGTATAAAAATTAGGAATCGTCCCAACACTAGTTGATATGATATAAAACACCAAAACATCTAGTTTGCTTACAGACAGACAAAGCAAGAAACTTTTTATATAGTACATAGACCTTGATATGTTTGTATGTATGACGATGTTGCAGTCTTATATATGTGATCATATTGGTCAGTGTTAAACGTGTAGCGTATATGTGTGCGACCTATATTTTAAAATGCATCAAACTAAACACCAACAAGTAAATATTTGAAGACATAATTAACTTGAAGCATAAAACTCAGTTTTTTATTACTCAATTCGACATTAGCTAAACTAAAAAGGTTTGATATGCCGTAAACAACACAACACAGATATTTAGAACTTGAAACATAAAAGCTTTTGCCAAACTTACTGGATTCGGCATTAAATACCCTGAAAAAGGGTTGAGATGCCGTAAAACCAAGCCAAATATCATGAATAAATATTAAAAAATGTAAAGAATTTGAAACATAAAAACTTTTGCCAAAATTTCTAGATTCAGCATTAAATAACCTGAAAAAGGGTTGATATGCCGTAAAACAAAGCAACGAAACCAAATTCACCTGATCTGTCAATTAGAAATGCTATCTGACCTAATATCCAAATATCTAGAATTACATAAAGGCCTACGTGCACTGGCAGGCACTACCGGAATTGAATTGATCAGAAACAAGAAAGAGTGTTGGAGGGGGGGGGATACAATTGATTAACGAGGACTTGAGAAAGGTTTGCTAGATGAAACCGAGACGATGCAGATCGACGCCAATACTGACTAAACCGGTGAGATTTCCAAAACTATAAGGAAAGGGTGTCAACCAAGAAGGTTAATATGTAGAAATGGTGGTAGGGGACAGGGTTGTTGGCGCTGTACTCCCATGACTCGCAGTCTCAGAATTGAGCCATCTGATTCGAATAACAGTTGACTTATTTCTTGGAATGCCAGAATCAGGATCAAGAGCAGGGGTTGGGTGGGGGACTCGTGACACCTCCTTATCCTACCCTCGGGAAGGAGAGTGGGAGATCGTTAGCAAACAAGTCCTCTTTTGATCCCTAATTTCTTTCAATGCAGGAATTATCTCTCATCTCCGGAGGGGGGGGGGGTAGGGTTGCTTCCCTTTCACATGCTGCC
This sequence comes from Euprymna scolopes, assembly GCF_053919585.1. Taxonomy (NCBI): domain Eukaryota; kingdom Metazoa; phylum Mollusca; class Cephalopoda; order Sepiida; family Sepiolidae; genus Euprymna; species Euprymna scolopes. Next base: position 93,822,160 of record NC_136507.1, read on the forward strand.
CCTCCCTTTCCGCTACTCGCATTCAAAACCAATAAAAACACTGACGTCAACATTACCGGCACCTCCATATCAACTTCTAACTTATCTGATATTTTACACTAGGTCCCTGTGCCCTAAATTATATTATTACGTGAAATAATGTCCTCTTCCCACTACCATTCAATGTTTTTTTTTCCCGTTTCGCTGTTTTATCTACCTTCTCCAGCTTTCATCCTCTCTCTCTCTCTCTCTCTCTCTCTCTCTCTCTCTCTCTCTCTCTCTCTCTCTCTCTCTCTCTCTCCTTTATATATATATATATATATAAGCACGTCAGATTGAACACAACAGAGTTATTCTTTTTTTCCGAGTTTTCTGGATATCTTTTCTAATCACCAAACGGTCTTTTTAATTTCAGCTGGCATATTGTATAAAATGGCGCCAAAATGTTCTTGTTCAGACATTTTCTTCTCAAGCGCTTTCTATCGGTGCGTCCGATTATCATCAAGAGCAATTGCTGTTGTTATCGTTTTCTTTTCTTTCTTTTCCTTTGAGGCTTTGGTGTATTTAAATATATATATATATATATATATATATATATATATATATATATATATATATATATATATATATATATAGTAATTGTGTAGCTTAATCGCCATATATATTTTATAACTTACTACCTAGCTCTACCTACGTATTGGGAGCACTGTTGAAGTAAATACTTAAAGTTTACGCATAAATCTATACTTTCGTATATTAATTTATGTGGTTAAATGAAGTAGTCATATATATATATATATATATATATATATATATATATATATATATATATATATATATATATATAGGGTGGGCCATAAGTCACACACCAAAGAATTAAGTGATGTGAAACTGTAAAATGTGTGGGGTAAAATATATTTTCTTTTCTTTGGGTATAAGATACATCTTTTATGATTGTATACGCATGTACAACGTGGTTTTCAGTTTATTGGTGAAGTTTGGTTTTAACAAATAACGTTTATTATTATTATCAGAATTATTTCAAATCCTTTGGTGCGCAACTTATGGCCCACCCTGTGTGTATATATATATATATATATATATATATATATATATATATATATATATATATATATATATATATATATATATATATATATATACAGAATGTGAGAGGTTATATAGTTATTTTCGTAGTCAAACAACGTCGCAGCTCATAAGAGCCATAACAGCCAACAAACTGGAAGTTCAAGATTCGAGTTTCATCACCATTTGGGCTCATCAGTTAGACATATCCGAACTGGGTTGGAAGCGGAATTCTTTGGCGTTTGGTGTGTTGCCTGTCATGGCTCTCGTTGTTTGACGGTGCAAATAAATATATAATCTTTCACATTCTCAAAATTCTATTACTAATTGCTCGCTAGGTTAGCATGTTGGATGGCATCGCCATAGCGAGTATAAAATTCCCTCTTGTGAGACATTGGATTATAGCTGGTTGGAAGATCATATCTCTTGTTCGAGACGAAGTAGATTCATTCCATAGTCAGATTTCACTGCGGTTTGCTTGATCTGTGTTAGTTAATAGGCACTCTTGCGTGTAGTACGTTTGCTCATGTAGCAGAGTACTCGTCCTGCATGCAAGGGGCGCAGGTTTTGAATCCAGAATTTGGATATGTCTAACTGATGAGCCCAAATGAGGGCGAAACTCGACTTTTAGTTTGTTAGCTGTCATAGCTCTTGTGAACTGCGACCTCGTTTGATTGTGGATATATATATATATATATATATATATATATATATATATATATATATATATATATATTTTCTTATAATATATAACCATCCTTATTTAAGAAGCTCAATGTAATTACAGAGCAATATAGAGAATAAATGACTATATTCCAAAATTCATGATGTTGACCGTCTTATAATTTATTCCTTTAATTCAGTTGACTTTTACAATTCTTGACAGCATCCGTTTCGTAGCGCAAAATCAATCACTTAATTATTATATCAATCAGTGAATCTGTTATGGCCTTAACTCATCAGAAAATATAGCAATAATCAATCCGTCAAAAGGAAATGAAGTGTGATTTGACATGATTAAAATCCGAAAATTGGAAGAGAAGCTGCATATACTTTTAATATGTTTCCATTACGCCATTTTGAATATATATATATATATATATATATATATATATATATATATATATATATAGAGAGAGAGAGAGAGAGAGAGAGAGAGAGAGAGAGAGAGAGAGAGAGAGAGAGAGATTGTAGTGTGGAGGTTAGTAAATTCAGCTAGGCCTAGCTGAATTTACTACGCCCCACACACACACACACTACAATCTAATGTATTTTAAACTTAAAACTTAATTAATGTCGATCTCCGCCCCCCCCCGCCGTATTTTCTCTTCCCCTCTTTCTTTTTTCTTTTTTTTTTTTTTCTTTCGTATTTCTTTAAAAATCGTTCTTCCAAATAATAATAGCCATTTCTGTAAGGTCTGACGAGGCTGCTGGATCGTAAATATGGTCCGGCAACCGAAACATATGTAACTGAACAGATAAAACGGTAATAAAAAATAAAACGCATATTTGCTCTGCAATAGTTTTGAGCACTCTCTTCAGGTTTTACTAATTACCATTTTTACCAAATATATATATATATATATATATATATATATATATATATATATATATATATATATATATATATATATCTTTTTCTAGTTTTTTATCATCCCATATTTAATCTATCCTTCTCTTTATCAATTTTTTATCTCATTGTACCATTTTCCTCTTCCATTTTTGTCACTCTTTGTTTTTGTTGTCATCGTCTTTCTTCTTTAACTTTAAGTTCTTTCTTCTCCTTCTTCTCCTTCTTCTTCTTCTTCTTCTTCTTTTTCTTCTCACCATCTTCCTTTTTATCTCTGCCTTATCTTTCTTCCTCTCCCTTTTGTCTCTTCTCGTCCCCTTCATCTTTTTTCTTTCTTTTCTTCTTTTTTCTTCTTGTTTGTCTTATTCATTCTTCTTGTCCTCCTCCTTCCACTTTACACTTCTCATCTCTATCATTTTCCTACTCCCCCCTATATAGTCATATCATGTTTTTCCAAATCCCCCTCTTTCCTTTTCACTTCTTCTCATCATTTTTCTTTTTCTTATCTTCTTAATCTCATCCTTCCTCTCTTTTTTCTTTTTTTCTTCCTCTTCATCCTTTTTCTTTCTTTTCTTCTTATTTTTATCTTCTTGTTTGTTTTAAACTACCAGTAAAACTAAAATCTATAGATTTACGTTTGAAAAATTACCTGCATATTTGTCATGTGTTTAGACAATAATCCGAAAAAAATAAGAAATATTTATAAAGAATCAAGAAAAATATTGGAATCGTCCCATCACTAATAATTAGCCAATTAAATTTTACACAACAAAACAAAACACAATGCAAAGAACATATTATAATCCCTATATATATATATAATGAACTCATTTTCCCCCTCTGATTTTGACCTTAATAGGATTAAAAATCAAGACATTTCATGCAAATTTAATATGCACAAACTGCAGCACAATATCTGAGGTGTGTTATTGGCCTATTACCTCTCCACTTCCTCGATAATCGTAGATTCCTATATTTTTTCTGCTGAGAGTTCACTGCCAAAATCGGTAAAAACCAATGGAGGTAGTAAAATCTTTTCTCTCTAATAAATTCCCCCTTCTCCCGCCACCACTTTACACTGTTGCGGGATCGTTCATAAGGAACAGTTACAAAAGAACACTGGTTTGGGTTTTTCTTTATTTCGTAGTTGCTTAAAAAGCCTGTAATGGACTTAACTGAATCGAAAGGTTATTTATGCCATTTTTTCGCTTTTTGCTGGGGTTTTTTTTTTTGTTTTAGTTTTTCCGAACACGTTCATCATTTTTCCCCCTGATCTTTTGCTTTTTGTTTTTCCGATTTCTTTCTTAAAGAAGTTTTATGTTTATTCGCTGTTTTTTTTATTTCACTGATTTTGTAGAGATGTTTACCATCGTTTATTTTTATTATTATTTAAACAGGATTATTACTACGCTTATTCTTTACTTTAACCGTCCCCCTTACACACACACCTCCAAACAACCGGGCAACGCCGGGTACCCCCGCTAGTAGTAGAATAAAAGAATTTACCTCTCCACTTCCTCGATAATCGTAGATTCCTATATTTTTTCTTCTTTTTTTTTAAATACTTTATAAAATCATCATTTGTAACTAAGGTTTTATAAAAACTAATCTAAGCATGGATTGTTGTGACCAATTCCCATATCTTTTGTAACATCGGAAGAGATCGTCTACACGTGATAGTGATCGACTATAGTTGAGGGCGACTCAAAGGCTCTAATACTTGACATTTGCATTTTAAACTTGAATTCAAGCCATTATATATATAAAAAAATAATTTTATAAAATCAACAATAGATTCTCTACGGTGCAATGTAGACTACAATGTATTGTGGACTAAATCACTCCAGGGAGACTTTTGAAGCTTTCTCCCGGTGCACCGCAATCGGTTTCCAACTAGAGCAGGTAATCAATCGATTTGATTGAAAAATAAGCGATTTCTCTTCTCTGCAACCACTTTCCCACAAAAGAGACACTACTAGCCTGTCACTGTTCTATCGTTATTTCCATGGCGAGTGGTTTCCTCCTTGTCAATCCTTCACAAAAAATACTCGCCTAGCCAAAATCACTATAAAAATTCCCTCATTTTCTATCGGTGCCTAATCCTAAATGTGGATTTCAAAAATAAAGCTTCTTTCCTAGAACTGTCCGCCTGTGGAACTCTGTTTCGCTGCTCTGCTTTGCAGCTGATTATAATATTGTCATCTTCAAGTCTAATGTAAACAAGCTTTTATTGAGCCGTCCTTATAAATAATCTAATTTTAGCAAATGTCCACTACAAACGATTACTATGCTACTGTCCTTATGACTACAATACACATATTAACTCTTATCCTCCAGTTGCCTTCATGTCTTGATATGTGGTAATCTCTTTGTAAAAAAAAAGTTTTTGGTTTGACTTAACCAAATATTGAACCCTGTTCTCGTGGCCATTAGTGAACACTCTTACTATCATGCTACAAACAACGATAAGTATTTTTTTTAAGTTATCAATGCCGTTGCCGTATGACAACAACAACAACAACAACAGGGAGGTAATGATGGCTCAGTGGTTAACGATGTGGTTGGAAACCTACGCATGCCAAGTTCGAACCCAGTTTGCTCCACAAAAACACTTTCACTTAGGAACGTTAGCAACCTTCATGTGGTCCGTCCCTAAAGTACTCAATATCCTTTAGAAAGAATTCCGAATAGAAAGATATTGGCTAAACAAATGTCAAAAAAAATCACCATCATGAATGACGCTCAACAAACAAACAAACAAACAAACAACAATAACAAGCTCATGTTAAAGTTTTAATCTTTACTTACTTCCTAAGCTGTGCACTAATTGGTACAAGCATTTAACTTTCTGTTTGGCTAGCCCAATCAGAGGCGAGCTGAAAACGTGAAGGGAGATTATAAAAAGGATAGCCCACTACACTCTTTCTTGGTCAAAAATTGGCACTGTTAACAACTCATCCACGTTGTTCAGATTAACCATAAAACTTTTCTTTTTGGGGCGTATCCAGTACCCCTCCTCCCACCCTCAGGCTGTTTGGATCCTGGATTCGATTTTGACAAGAATAATCAAGGTCCCAACATGGTTACGGCCGATACACGTGGATTAAATAATGTAAAACACACACACACACACACACACACACACACACACACCTACACACCCACACCCACCCACACACACACACACACCTACACACCCACACACCCACACACACCCACACACGCACACACACACCTACACACACACACACACACACACACACACACACACGTCTATGTACACTCATAAACACGAACTGACTTTGACACCTGTCGTCTGTACATTACTCTCTCTTCTTTTCTTTCTTCTTCTGAATCTCTTTTCTTTCTTTCTTTTTCTTTCCCCCGGAAATTTTATTTCTTTATCGCATTGGTATTTTTCAATTCCCTTCTAGTGTTTGCTAACTTATTTCTTTTTCTATTCATATTACCAACGTCATGGAAGGTCTTGCATTGATATAAAACATATGGTTTATTTCTAAGATTTCTCTGGCCAAGCTAGACTATTTGTCACCAAAAATATCTATTTTACTTTGTTGAGAAACTAATCATTTTCAACAAAAACATACCCTATCCTCCCTCTGGGCATATCGAACATCTTTGGCCAAGCGTCAAAATCCGCGACCACACCTAAACCATAGCCCATAAGCAAGGTAGTTTGGCGCTGTCCGGGTTCATTAAAATATTGTTACACAACCCGTCTACGTTGTTTGAACTAACCATACAATTTTTCTCTTGGGACGTAACCAGCCCAAACCCCCCTCCGGATTATATAATGTAAAACACACACACATGCCTACGTACACATATGAACGTGACCTGACTTTGACACTTGTGTACGTAGGCACATGCTTATATATGGACTTTTCCCTTTTCGTCAATGACAAAGAAGATAGGACAGACGCAGAGGAACAATTGTAAAATAGAGGTTATATTTATTTGCACCAAACAACAATAAATGTAAAAGGCTGAAGGTTTAGTGACGTCACCGAAAAGCTGGAATCTGGGCAGCATGAAATGACGTCACAAATAGGACATTCATCCTGTTCTTCGTCTATGAACCTTTCTCTCTTCCTTACAAACGGGACATTTATTTAACACCACGTGGACTTTCTGACCTTTTTGTTTTCCTTCATACTCTTGGACGTCTTCCTTTACTAATACTCTTCTCTTATATTCCCTTTTATTTCCATGTCAATGAAGACAAATTGTTGCAGGGTCTGATCACCTGGCGACGCTTGGGCAATGCCGTTACTTCAGTCACCAAGGTGATCCGACTTACAACTAAGAAAGTAAATAAATATGTCAACGATTTCCCCCACTCTCTATCTGTGCCTACATGTAAACGCAGATTCCATGAACAAAACTTCTTTCCCAGAAATGTCCGCCTGTGGAACATTGTTCCGCTGTCCTGCTTCCCAATTGAATACGACATGGTAGCCTTCAAATCCAATGTAAACAAATTCTTGTTGAACCGTCCCCCATAAATAATAAAATTCTACCCAATTTACACTATTAACGATTACTACACTACCACCTTACATTGATTAACCTTTATCCTCGAGTGTCCTTTGAGCCTTAATAAGCGGTGACTCCTAAGTAAAAAAAAAAGATAAATGCAGATGAACAATTCTAAAATGGAGATTATATCTATTTGCAACAAAGAGTAATTACGGAAAAGAGCTGAAGGTTTATTGACGTCACTGAAAGGATAAAACCTGGGTAACATGAAATGACGTCACACAAGAGTTTGGTGTGGACGTCACTGATATGTAATGAGATTTCAGATAGGTTCCGTCCATGTGAATGTTGCCAAGTGCTAGATCAAATGGAACAGGAGCTGCTGAAACAAAAAGCAGGAGTCGGAGTTGCAGGGAGGAGCAGCAAAAACCGGAGCAGGTGAGGGAACAGAGCATGAGCTGCAGATTCCCCCACTGTACAGCAACCATGAGGTTGCTTGCACGGCGGCCAAAAAGGCTAACCAGCTCGACTTGTGGTTCGCCTCCTACTCAAAATTAGGCATAAGAATCTACTCCTTCCCAAATTTCCCTTTTAGAGACAGAAACCCCATTCGATTATCTAAAAATCAACAGAGAAGGTATGTGTGCTTGATCTCATCCCTGCTATATTATTAAACAAAAATGCTCCGCTGAGGTTGGCCCAGTTCTCTCAAAACAACAAATGCCTTACTGAATCTTGCTTTTCTGACTGCTGAAAAATTGCTTCTGTGTTATTAGTATTCAAGAATTTTGGTGAAAGAATTGATCCACACCATTATCGCCCCAATTAGTCTCCTTCCTCTCTTCACTAAAATTTTGGAGTCCTTAATCAATCAAGCACTAGTCCACCACCTCATAAATACTAAACTTCTTTTTGACCGACAGTATGGATTTAAGCAAGCCCGTTCTACTGCAGATATCCTAACTGCAATCTCTGAACGTATATACCACACACTGCGCACGTCAGAGGAGACTAGGGGAGCAGCCCTTGATATATATATAAGGCCTTTGGCAGTGTTTAGCACCAAGGCCTCATGAAAATTAAACCATACAGTATTACTGGACGAATACTTAATATAATCAGATCTTACTTAGATAAGAGAAAAATACAGTTTGTCATTGATGGCCATACGTCAAAACGGCATGATATAAATGTAGGTGTGCCACCAAGGTCGATCCTTGGACCTTTATTATTCCTGATATTCATAAACGACTTTATTGTCTCTGACATGAGTATATTTGCTGATCCAAACCACGCTCTATAACAAACACGAGGGGAAAACGAATCAACATATACTTAAAGCAATGACTAAAACCTTAGAGGAAGACCTCTAGGCTGTAGTGAGATAGTGATATTTAATGCTGCTAAGATTAAGCTTCTTTCCTTTAACAATTACAAAAAACTTTATTAACCACTGACTGACATGACTAATAATACCTGAAAGCTTTTCATTCAAACTCCTCGACTTAACATTTACAAGCAACATGAACTGGAACAAATACATTGAAGACATTGACAATACTTCTGCAAAGAAGGTGGGCTCTCTCTACCATGCTAGAAAACTACTTACACTTGAGAGTATCCTATATCTCTACAAAGCCACCACGGGGTATTGTTGCATACATTTGGGCTGGTCCATCTATCACGAGTTCCTTTCTCATTCTTAGGCAAAGTCCAGAAAAGAATCTCCAACGTAATATCTCCCGCACTGTCAACCTAATTTCAACCCCTATCCCATCGCCACAATTTTGCATCCATGTGCCTGTTTTACAAGTATTTTAATGGGATGTGCTCTGACCAACTCATAGCACTTGTTCCCCATCGACATAAACATGTCGAACCTGACAAGCAGCAAAATCCCACCTCTTCATTATAGAGATCTCTTTTGCCGAAAGGCCTTCTACTCTAATACTTTCTTCCCTCAAACTACTAGATTTTAGAATTCTTTCTCGGTTTCCTGCTTCCTTGTTCTGTTTTTACAGGCAAAAGTTTAAATGTAATGTGAACAGGCATCTTGCTGCTCAATTACCAATATAGTGTCCCTCTAAATATAGTCCCAAATAGCGGCCTCTTACGTCCAAGTGGCGTTGTGCCTCGTTTGGGTAAACAATAGTGTTGGGACGATTAATCGGAATCGGAATCAAGAATCAGAAAACTCAGAACATTTGGGAGTATCGGAATCGGTATCAGAATCTAAAAATCTGTGTCTCTTTTCCGATGCCAAAAACGATTCTTTTAATTGTTTTTTTATTTGATTTTGTTTAGAGCAAAATCTTCCACTGCTGGTAATAATGGTAAAATAATAGATATTTATTTTTTAAATTATCCGTAAAATTATAATCGATTGATCATCCCTCCGCAAGTGTATTTTTATGTTTAGGAAAATATCTGCACATTTAAAGTGTGTTTTTATAGTAATTTGGGAGAAAATAACAACTCCATAGTAACAAATTTAGAGATTTTTAGTTGGTTGGTTGTTTTTGTTTTACGGCATATCAACCTTTTTCAGGTTATTTAATGCTAAATCCAGTTATTTTGAAGAAAAGTTTTTTTAATAGAATATATTCGTTTTTTTTCAAGTCGGTTTCTATTTAACCCATAGTTGAGAGTTAACAGGTACTACCACTCCGGGTTAGAGTGGACCTGGGAGCAATGGCAATTAAAGGGTTGCTTTACACTCCCCAAAGCCTGCAAGCTGGGGCCTCATCATTGGATATAGTTTAAGGTCATATCCAGGACCTAGAGATTTTTAAAGAATCGGAATTGGTAATGCTATCGGAATCGGAAATTTAGTACTGAATTGGTAATTGTATCGGAATCAGGAAAAATATTGGAATCGTCCCATCACTAGTAAATAAAAGTTAAAGACAGAAAAGAAAGGAGCAAGAACAAGCAGGAAAAGTTCATAATGATTTGTTTAAACTGTTGCAGAGGCTGATCGGTCTCACAACTAAGAAAATAGACAAATGCAAAAATATGGCATTAGAAAAGAAGAGAAAACAAACGCAGACGAACAATTTTAAAATGGAGGTTGTGTTTGTAACAGGATAAATATAAGAGGAAATGATGCAGATGAACTAGAGAAAGAGGATGTTTTTGGAAGCAAGAAGATTGGGAAGACAGGAAACGATGCACTTGGACAGCAGTAGATGCTGGATTGGCAGGAATGAGGAAACTAGACAGCAGGACAGACTGGATTAACGTGAACAGACATTTCTGGAATTTTGGCAAAAGGAAAAAGTTGTTTTTTTTTTTTTTACACAATGATCACCACTTATCAAGGCCCGGAAGCCACTCAGGGATAAGGGTTATTGCAAGTACATTACGTTAGTGTGGAGATTTGATGAAGTTGAATCAGAAGGAACAGGAAAACTGGAACCTGGACAGCAGGAAGGATGATCAGAACCTGAACAGTCTGGCATGACGTTCAACTCACTAAAGTTGTTTTAAATGAAAGTTTGTGGTTGATTCTACATTGGGTGTTGGAGAAAGTTGGACAGTGTCCGTGTGAAGAAAGGAATAAAATTATAAGTAGGTGTATCGTTTTTCTTGGAGAAATCTATCTGGAGTATTGTTGGTGATCTGGACAGAGCAGAAGAGAGAAGCCGATCTTTCTTGACTAGTGATATATATATATATATATATATATATATATATATATATATATATATATATATATATAAGCGAAATAAGACACTGATAGAATTAAGATGAAAAATCCTGATAGATATTACTTGAAGTAATATTTTCAAGGAGTTCCTAGCCAAAAAGGAAAAGCTCAATATTTAAGAATAGAGCAATACATAAGTTTCGGCGTTCAATTTTAAATTCTGAAAAAACAACATATAGAGACATATATTTGATTTAAGAATTTATTGCTTGACAAAAGGAATATATAGAAGGGGTTATTGTAATTTCCTTAATCCATGGATTTTCAACAATGGCTCATATCATCGGAGGAAATGAAATGCAGTTAGCAAAATGTTCAGCTGCGAATGGACGCTATTTTGCTTTTCAGCACAATTATTAAAATTAGCTTTTTGAGTGGTTATGGATAATTATATGGAAAAAATTATGAGAAAAGAGAAGTTGATACAACCTGGGTAGTCCATTATCATATGTCATTCGGGGCTATAAATCCGGATGGGCAGAAAATAGGCCCATGGGAGAAAGTGATATTCCCATTGCTCCTTATTGATATTTCGAAAAGTATACTGGGCAGCCTTATTCGTTGTTACATTGATTGTGTGTTAGTTGCTGTGGCCTAAATGCTTTCTGGTGTTGACAAAGTATATCCGAAATTGGGTGGATATACCATTCCATTGTAATTATCCCCATGAGTAATAGAATTTGAGCATTGAATTAAGTGTGCAATGGACCTCTGAATCAATAGCGTAGTTATCAACCATCCCCACAGCAAAAACACCACACTCACCCCCTATCACGCACTCCCCCATTGAAAATCACAAGAATATCCATTTCCCACTTGAACTTAAAATCAAGAGGTCAACCCTTTTAAAGAATACTAAAACACAATTCCCCCTTACCCCGCCGAAAAAATTCCATTAAGAACCTGTATGCTCGCCCAACTTTAACCCTCCCCCTCTCTCTTTACCCTCTCTACTTCACCCCACTTCCTCTTTCCCACATCTAAAAAGCTTCCCTCATCCAATATAAACAAGATAATGAACTATCTTTCTAATAGACTCATACCTTAAGCAAGTCGTTCCAACGTACTCTTTCGAATATCATCAGCAGGATTATTTTGCTATCTTTGGTATTTTGATAACTACACTTTGATTCCGAGTTCCATTGCACACTTAATTCAATGCTCAAATTCTATTACTCATGGGGATAATTACAATGGAATGGTATATCCACCCAATTTCGGATATACTTTGTCAACACTGGAAAAGCATTTGGACTACAGCAACTAACACACAATCAACGCAACAACGAATAAGACTGCCTGGTATACTTTTTGAAATATCAATAAGGAGCAGTACGCTTTCGCTATATGGGAATATCACTTTCTCCCATGGGCCTATTTTCTGCCCACCCGGATTTATAACCCCGAATGATATTGGACTCCTTCCGATAATGGACTACCCAGGTTGTATCAACTTCTCTTTTCTTATAATTTTCTCCATATAATTATCCACAACCACTCAAAAAACTATTTTCAATAATTCTGCTGAAAAGCAAAATAGCGCCCATTCGCAGCTGAACGTTTTGCTAACTGCATTTCATTTCCTCTGATGATATGAGCCATTTTTGAAAATCCATGGATTAAGGAAATTAAAATAACCCTTTCTATATATTCCTTTGTCAATCAATAAATTCTTAAATCGAATATATGTCTCTATATGTTGTTTTTTCAGAATTTAAAATTGAACCACGAAACTTATATATAATATATATATATATATATAGAATAAAAGGAAAATATTTCTTCGAAACTCCGCGGATTAAGGACTATCCACTTATTAAGTGTTTCCTTTTCAGATTAAATATGTTTTTAACACTTTTTCAAGGTGTTTTTTAACATGTTTTATTAACTATTTGCTCTTATATATATATATATATATATATATATATATATATATATATATATATATATATATATATATATATATACATTTTTTGTAGCCAGAATGATCTACCCATTGGTTGCAGTTTTTTTTTTTTTTTCAATCCCTACCTACCGACTTTGTGTCACAGCTTCTCACGGTGAAAGGGGGAATAAGCAGTAGTAACTGATATGAAAAGTTTTTGTAGTTGCTCAACCAAGAAATTCAGATTTACAAAAGGTAAATCTGAATTTCTTTGTCGGCATGTTGCTTCGACATTCATTTTTAATCTAGTCAAAGTGCATGCATGGTTCTAAATCCTTTAAAGCTATGATTAATGTATATTCATATCTATCTCTTTTTCTTTCTTTCTTTCTTTCTTTCTTTCTTTCTCTCTCTCTCTCTCTCTCTTTCTCGCTCTCTCTCTCTCTCTCTCTTTGTCTTCCTCTCTCTCACTATCTATACACACGCACAGATACATACACACACATACGTCTATCTATCTATCTATCTATCTATCTATCTATCTATAAAAGTGAAAATATCTGTCTGTGTGTGTGTCTGTGTGTGTACATTTCCCTACCAAACTACTCTAACTATTTTCAGTCTACAGACTCACGATTTGACATAAGGCGTATTGAGATTTGGGAAAATCTTTTTAATCGGTTTTCAGACAGAAATTTAGCTGTCAAGACGTTAAAGTTCAACGATTGACCTTTGAAAACTCTACCAAACTCCTCTGCTAATTTTGAGTCTAAACACTTGAAATTTTAAATGTAGGTTACTTGGACATGGATCTAACTTTATAATTTGATTTGAGCCCAAAACGGGGTCAAAATTGGGTTCAAAGTTAAAAACTATTTCACCTCTCCGCCAATTTTTGGTCTAAACATTTGAAATTTTAGATAAAGTGTATTCAGACATAGGGCAAGCTTTTTAATCGGTTTTTGCTACGAAGATGTCAAAGTTCAAAACATTTGACCTTTGCGGTCTCTAACAAACTATTCAGCCAATTTTTTGTCTAAACGTTTGAAATTTTACATAAAGGGTATTTAAACATGCAGCAAGCTTTTTAATCACTTGTTGGGCGGAAATTTGACTGCCAAGAGGTCAAAGTTTACAGAGTTGACCTTTGCAGACTCTACCAAACTCCTCCAGCAATTTGGGGTCTAAACACTTGAAATTTTAGATGTAAGTTACCTGGACATGAGTTAAATTTTTAATACATACATATATATATATATATATATATATATATATATATATATATATATATATATGCACATAAAGTTATGAACAGTACATAGGACCCGAGTAAAGCTGGGCTGAACTGCTAGTATATCTATAAAAGTGAGAATATGTGTGAGGATAATTCTCAACCTATATACTCAACAAATTTTGGATCTATAGACTTGAAATTTGGTATATAGGGTTTTCAGACATGTAGAAAACTTTTTAGTTAGCTTTCAGTTGGAGAAGGGGCTGCTAAAAAATGAAAAATTGGTATGTGCAAATGGATCAGAGGAGACTGCAAATTGCATTGTTATGATGATTGAACTTATGCATTAATGACCTGAAAGTTTCATCTCTCTGTAGCAGATATTGATGGTATGAGACTAAAAAAGCTACCCCTGTCATTGTCGTGCATCAGAAGCAGTAATGTGCCATTACATTCCTGGCAAAAGTGCATTGAGAATGGTAGTGACTATGTAGAAAAATAAATTCTGGAGCACAAAAGGTTTCTTGTTTTAATGATACCACTCCCGTCTTCATAGCTCTCCAATTCTTTAAGTTAAAAAGAAAATAGGAGGTTTTACTTTTGGAACGACTCTCGTATGACGGAAAGATTCCCGAGTTCAACAAGATACGTCTGAAGAAGATCGGAGGTTACATCGATCGAAACGTTGTGAAAATAAGATTCAAGGTGAGAATCCAAATAATACAAAAAACGTTTACATTTTTCTGAATATTTATTCCAGCATAAAACCGTCTGCAGAAAAAAAAAACTAGGTTAAAACTAAAACGAAAAGAGAAAACGAAATATAATTTGGGAACAAAGAAAGATGGCCGTCTGCAAAGAAATGAAGGAAAAGAAATTATGATTCAGTTTGTCCATATTGCCTTTTTGGGAAAAAAGAAACTTTTTTTTTTATTTCGTTTTCATACTTTTAGTTTAGCAAAGTTACTTAATTTAGTTAAATGTATGAGGATGGCATCAAAGAAAAAAGTGGATAACCAACGAACTGAGAAAAATGAAATGCCATAAATAAAAATGATTGGCTAAGAAAGAAAAGATTTTATTTTTTTATTATTATTTTTTAATGTGGAAAAGTAATATGGAGAACGAACGAAGCATAAGGAAGATAGATGAAAAATATGAATAAATAAATGAATAAATAAATAAATAATAATAATAAATAAATAAATAATAATAATAATAATAATAATAATAATAATAATAATAATAATAATAATACTGAAGACACTTTCACTAACTGTTATAACAACTAGCTGATGTACTTGTTTAGTACAGCTTATTGACTGTAGCTTGTAAGAACAGTAAATACGTTCAATTATTATTGACTTCGATAAGCCACGTTGTGTTGCATACAGTATATATACATTATCAACGCGTTGTCTTATGCATATATGTATAAAGTACAGCTTCCTCGTTATTGCGAGATTAAATAATGACATAAATACGTTTGTAGGTGTGGGTTTAAACATAATCAATAGCCAGAACAGATAAACAGTCCTTTTAGCACATCGAATAAACATTACGTGAGACAGTTCTTTAAGCAAACTACTATTTTAATATTCAAAACGTCCTTTGGCGACAAAAAAATATATAAACAAGCATACCTTTTATTACCTTGATCCCTTCGTTGCGGCTCTCGAATTAGAGACGCTGTGATAAACATATTTCCGAAGCAACACATAAGACAATTTCTTTTGATTCCAGTTTTAAATGTAGCTTTATTTTCGATATTCAAACACATGCATGTCGGGTCGAACCGCAAGCTGCGATGTAATTCTTTGAGAGCGCAAATTTTGCATGCACTCGTCATGCTTAACGGGCATTGATTGATTACATGGTCTCTTTCGACATTAGACAATTATGACTTTCCGAGATCAGACTATTATTATTATTATTATTATTATTATTATTATTATTATTATTATTATTATTGTTGTTGTTGTTGTTGTTGTTTGTGCATTCCTTTTGCCTTCAAATTCTTATATTCAAGATTTCTCTTATCGTTAGCTGTGCAACTTGCATATTAATCTAGTTAACCATACTCGCTCGCTACTGTAGGGTCTCAATCCGTCACAGTTGAATGGTGCAGTTTCTTAGATGTAGAGTAGTTGAGGTGGCAGGTTCAGTTCATATAAGAAGAAAAACGAAAACTTGTGAGGAAACACTGAAAATGGACTTGAGAAAAAGTTCGACTTTGGCTCTAACTTTATACTGAAGGGAAAATAAAATCTGGACTTTTATGCATTTTGGAGGGGATCAAACCAGCAAATTCGATAAATTCAGAGAGATGCATCTGATTGGCTTAAAAATGTGTTGTTTCTTTTTGTTTGTTTGTTCTTGTATTAATTCAGTTCTGTTCTATGTTCAATGAGCGGAATTATTCATGATTGCTTCACTATTATATCAGTCACCGACTTTTCGTGACCTCAGGTTACTTTGATTGGGGGGGGGGGCTGAAGTAGGTTCTCGACCTTGCTCAAGAGTCTCTTACAGACTAGTGGAGAGAAGGAGACGCCTTACTCTTTCTTTTGACAGTAATGCTGTCAACTACCCTATACAGTATTCCCAAATGGTCACTCATCTAGTACTGATCAGGCTTAACATTGCTTAACTTTGGTGATCTGGTGAGAACAAGTCTGTCAATGTGAATATGTCGTATTCTGTATAAGCACCCCAAAAAAAACAAGAACACCCAAGCTCCAACGTGACAGCTACAAAGTCGCGGTGTACTAGTTAAACAAGTTAATAAATTCAAATATTTGGGCTAATGGATCACATTTTATGGAAGGTGCACTACTGAAATATAAAGTCGCATAGTCACAGCCAAAGTCGCGGCCAAAGTTGTCTTCAAGAGATTGTCATCAATCATGACCAACTGAAGCATTAAAATAGACACCAAATTCAGAATACTCCGAACGTATGTATGGTCTGTTCTATTATACGGTTGTGAGTGCTGGACAATCACCAACAGCACGAGGAAGAGACTAGAGGCAACTGAAACTTGGTTCCTGAGGAGAATTTTAAAAATATCCTGGATAGAAAAGAAAACAAATCAAGCGGTATTAGAAATGGCAAACACAGAAAGGTCTCTAATAAAAACAGTACGAAAAAGACAAAAGAGCTTCATGGGTCATGTCTATAGAAAAAGAGGAATAGAACAGATTAGTTTGACGGGAAAGATCGTGGGTAGAAGAAGCAGAAGACGTCAACGAGAAACAGTTGACAGTTCGAACACCTGAGCAACATCAAAAATTATGAGCAATACTGAATTCATGAATGCTTCCAGGGAGAGAGATGAAGAGCCGTAGTCGTCAATACCTCTACCTGGCAGGACATCACGAATGAATTAATTCAGGCGAGTGAATGCGTCGAGATATATATGTAGAAACAATTTTAAGCATTGAACACTAAAAGGGTAAACTTCGCCGCTGCAAAGTAAAACTCAACTTTCTTATGAGCGTTTGGATTCGCTGGGCGAAAGGAGAGAAAAAAAACGGTTCTTCGTTGCATACGCGTGCATCTGTCGGACGCCATTGCTAAAAAGAAAATAATCATGTGCAGATCGTTCGCTTATCACACTCTGTTAAAACCAATCAGTAGAATCTAAAGCTAAGCAAACAGACACATTCAAGAACCAACCAGCACGGGTTTTTGTATTATGTATTGCAAAAAATCTAGGATTAAAAAGACATTCTATCCGATGTTTTCTGCAAGAGAATTATCGGACGAAATATCAAACAGAAGTTGATTTTACGTTTCTGAATTTTTTAGATGAGGATTGGTTATTCGTATCATTTGGATTCTTTGGATTACTGTTCTCATCTTGAGTATCATTTTTACAGTGTCCACAAGGACCAGTAGCATAATGGTTAGATACTTGAAAAAATCAATTGTAAAAATGATATCCTCCGGAAGGCTGAAGGTTCAATTTTCAGAGTGAGCAACCGAAAAATACAATTCCAAATTACCTAGGACGTCATGGCTGACAGAACAAGAGCATGCCTACCCTCATGGAGTAAATAAAGAGTTCCGTTCGAAATTCTGTCCAAATTTCTGAGTTTGACAGAAACATTTCCGAGTTCAACAAGATACATTGAAGAAGGTCGGAGGTTACACCGACCGAAACGTTGTGAAAATTACACTCAAGATGAGAAGAGTATTCCAAAGAATACGAGAATTTGATTTGTCTATTGATTTGGAGGATTAGGGATACATATTTTGATAAAGGCAACGATTATTTTTTAACTACTCATCAAATTTACGGTGAAATTAGTTTGTTTGTACTTTAACTGCTTATAAAAATCGGAAATTGAAAAGAAAGCTTTGAGAGCTTCAGTCTCAGGTTCTACCAACTGTTCTTTTTTTTTTACTTTCTTATAAATGGAGCTTAAAACATTACTTTAACAAAATAATTAATCTAGGCCTACGGGGTCTAGTCTTTATAGTAACCTAAACCCTATCTCAAATCCTTGTTTCCCGCTTATGAAAGCCTCGGTAGGTTTCGAAAGGCTCAAGAGGAGGGCGTCTAAAAAAGAAGGGAAGAGGAGACAATAAAGTAGAAGTAGCAAATCACTTGGCTTCCATCCAAAAGAAAGTTTATTTCTCTTCGAGTAGAACATGGTAAATGGATGGAAATATTTAATGCTACTAAGACTAAGCTTCTTTCCTTTAACAATTACAAAAAAAACATTCTTAATTACCGATTACTATGACAAATAGCACCTTACGCGAGAGCTCATCTTTCAAAGTCCTCAGCTTAACATTCATAGACAACAAACTGGAATAAATACGTTGAAGACATTTCCAAGACTGCTTCTTGAAGTGGGCTTCTTCTACTGTGTTAGAAAATTACTCACATCTGAGAGTATCTGGTACCTCTACAAAGTCATGCATGGAGTATTGTTGCTAGTGCATCCACTATTATTCCCTCAAAGTTCAGAGTTCAAAAAAATTTCTAATCATATCGGTCCCGCATTATCGACCAAGGTCTAACTTCTGTCCCATCACCTCATCATTGCATCTTTGTGTCTGTAACTGCAAAGAAAACAGATATCCATTTTATCAGCAAAGGCAAATGCCCTGTGCGGAAAATAAATGTTTCAAAGTTAGCCATATCATTCCTACTGCGATCTACTTACAACCTTTTACTGAATGCAACCAACCTCAATCTGTGAGACTATATAGACAAGATGCTTTCGTATAATGTCAAAGCAGCCGAGGAACTAATATATATATATATATATATATATATATATATATATATATATATATATATATATATATAATTATTTACTATAATAATTATTAAATACCTACAGACACTAGTGTTTCATCCTTTTCGGGAATCATTAGTGTAGGGTGTTATGATTAACACCAGTCAATAGATTTGAACTTAGCGAGAACCTAATCCATTCAGTCACCGTTAACCACGACAAACGCTGTTGAAATTTAAACGTTTATTTTTAAATGTTTCTTAACGTCTGTCAGAGTGATCTAATCATTATATGATGATCTGCGCATAAGAGCTAAATTGTTTCAACTGAAAGTGTTCAACGATAAGAAATGAGTTTCTTAAAAGGGCTGACATAATTATTTACCATAATAATTATTAAGTACCTACAGACACTAGTGTTTCATCCTTTCGGGAATCATCAGTGCAGGGTGTCACGATTAACACCAGTTGATAGATTTGAATCCGGTGACAGAAGCCATCCCTGGCTTCATTAGCAAGGGCCTAATCCATTTGGCTATATATATATATATATATATATATATATATTGTTTTATTTTACTTATCAAAGTTCTCAGAAATCAAGGGGCCCACAACCTGGGGCTAACACTTGAACCCGATACGAGATACATAGATATTCGAATGTTCCATTAAAGTTCTTTATCTCTCAAACACTGAGTTTGTAAAGAAATTGAGAACATAATTTTCCTTTCCCCAATTAACCATTTTCATACGTTGTAGTATATCTTTCATTTTGGTCTCTTGGTCTTACTGGATTCTAGTCTGGTGGAGTATCCAGCTTCGTGCTATTATTTGAGGTAACATCACTTGGAAAAGGTGCACCATTCCTCGGAAAAGCTAATGTGAGTTAGGGATAGTGAGGAGATCTTATTTGGGCAGCGAATACTATGTGATTTTGAATATTTCGTCAGGGTTTACTTCTTATAGAAGAAGTATCCTCATGCCAGGTTGTTCTGACAAACTCATGTACAGAGAGAACTTAGACACTCGAGGATAGTGTCTAGTAGGCATTCAAGTTCTCTCCAGTAGGCATTCAAGTTCTCTCTCTATTTGTTTTATTTTACTTCAGTTGAAGTTCTCATAAATCAAGGGGCCCACAACCAGGGGCTAACACTTGAACTCTATATGAGATACATAGATATTCGAATGTTCCATTTAAGTTCTTTATCTCTCAAGCACTGAGTTAGTAAAGAATTGAGAACATAATTTTCCTCTCCCCAATTAACCATTTTTATTGTATATCTTTCATGTTGGTCTCTTGGTCTTACTGGATTCCAGGACAAGAATTTATCTAGTCTGGTGGAGTATCCAGCTTCGTGCTATTACTTGAGGTAATATCACTTGGAGAAGGTGCACCATTCCTCAGAAAAGCTAATATGGGTTAGCCATAGTGAGGATATCTTATTTGGGCAGCGAATACTATGTGATTTTGAATATTTGGTCAGGGTTTAATTCTATGGAAAAAGTATCCTCATGCCAGATTGTTCTGACAAACCCCTGTACAGAGAGACCTTAGACACTCGAGGATGGTGTCTAGTAGGCATTCAAGTTCTCCCCTAGTAGGCATTCAAGTTCTAGTGATGTATAGCGATACGTAGAATAAGAATAGGTTTAAGGCTCCCAATATTAATGCATCCATTATTGACAAGAACTCATGCCATTGATGGATGAAGTACGAGGTAAAATTCGCTTGTAAGTGACACTCTTCTGAAGGTTGAAGATTCCATTCTCACTGCGGTGATACAAAGAATACAATTGCGCATTGCTTAACATTTCAATCCGGTCATGGCTGACAGACCAACAACATGTTATCTCCACAGATTATATAAAGGGTTCCACTTGAAATTCTATGCAGATTCACAAGTTTGACAGAATCATTCTTGAGTTTGAGAAGATGCACCTGAAGAAAGTTGGGGGTTATATCGGGCATAACGCGTTCTGTGAATAACACTTAAGATGAGAATAATAGTCCAATTAATCTAAATAATAAATATTTGTTATATAATTAGTATAATAACATTTATTTAAAATTATATTTTGTGCAAAATCACTGACCTGTGGGGAGGGAAACAGAGAAAGATTGAAACCACTAATTAGTGAGACTTTATCAGCCCATGTCATATGTCTGATATCTATGAATACTTCTAAATAGACTCCCTTTTCTCTATCGCCCTCTCTCTCTCTCTCTCTCTCTCTCTCTCTCTCTCTCTCTCAGCCAAATGGCATCATATCTATTTTTAGATTAAGCTAATTTCAACTTGGGTTCATCAAGTTGACCTCAGCTAACCCCTCAACGAATCCATTTCCTGTTATTCTCAATTAATTAATCCATATACTAGGAGATCTACCAGTTCAATATCTAACAGTTTCACAAATTATTGATCCAGATATAATTGATGTCATTGCTAAATTATATGTTGCACCAAATTAGAACAAGAAATATCAAGTTATTCTCGAAACACGTCCGTATCAGTGCAATATCATTATTTGATCACAATGTATTAACAACGAATAGTGGCCATATTGGAAATAATTTGTCATTCAAAATGATTACAAAGTTGTCGATTTTATAAATAGACTAGCGGAGGATGGGCGCTCGACGTAACCCGGTCATCAAAAAAAATTGTGACAACGTTGCCCGGTCGTAAAAAACAAATTGTAACAGCGGTGGTAGGGGGTAAATTGTGACAATGGGGGCGGAGGGAAGCGGCGTGGCCCGGTTGTAAAACAAAATGAAAAAAGAAACGGGACTTGGATGCCATTAGCCAGAAGCGAAACCGATAGCAAAATGTTGTAAGCAAAAAAAAAAAAATTAAAAAATATGACACATGCCGGGCATAAACTTGTATAACTGAAGTTAGTAACTAAACGCTTTTATTGATGGGCCCATGAGAACACAGATGCTATTACGTCGCAAATTTAGCTATCTAAAATGTAAGAACGTATCGACGATTTGATACGTAAAGCGCGTTGAAAGCAAGGTGTTTATCTGACTCCTCCTTTAAAAATATAGCGATATTTCTACACAAAATAATGGACGATTTTTTCCAATTTTTTTAGATCTTTTTTGAGAGATCTCTCTTTCTAACAATGCTGCGTTGGTGCCTGTACGATGTGCATGACAAAAGTTTTTAGTACACATATAAATGCACACACAAACACACAAACATTTGCCTTTCATATAACAGAAGATGACTAACCGGAAACAATATGCAGAATAACTTTTTTAACGGCTAAGAATGGAAAATATTAATTGGTTATCAATCCTAAACATGATAAGTATTTTAATATACATTTTGTGTGATTAAAATATATGGGAAAACAAGCCTTAGGAAAACAAACGTTGATTAATTCAACTTTAGTATAATAATAGATACATGTATGGTCGTATTCTCAGCCTTGTGTCATATATGAAGTCACTAAGAAACATTAAAGTTTACAATGGTTATTCATATCTTGCCAGCTGTTCTTGTGTGCGCTTCTTGTCCTCCTCTTAGACTGAGAAAGATTTTAACATTAGAAAAGGCATGGCATGGACTGCTTGTAACAAAATGGATAACATCTGGAAATCAATCTTGCTCCCAAATTCAAAATCCAAGTTTTCCACGTATTTATTGAGCCAATCTATGGATCTGAAACTTGGACTCTTTCAAAAAAACAATAGCGTCGTTTGGATGAATGTTACACACGTCTTTTGAGAAGAGTACTCAATCTCTTATGGCGAAACCACCCAACTCTAGAAATGATATATGGAGATTTACCGAGACTATCAACCTCAGTTTGTAAAAGATATGTTCAGTTTGCTAGGGATTGTGCACGTACCAAAGATGAACTTGTTTCATCATTTTTACTGTGGAGGCATCCATCATCTCAAAATTGATCATGAAAGTTAACTTTTCCAGGTAGGGTACAGCGAGATACATTTATCTCCAAGGAATATCTTTTGGGTGTTATGACAGATAGGGAATACCGGAAGGGTGTAGTGAGTTCAATCTCGGCTTAGGCTGCAAGATGATGAAGATGATAGACTGAGAAAATTCAGTCCTGTAATTAAAGCTTCTTATTCATCCTTTAAAATCTCTTTTCTTAGTTCGTATCAGCACAATATTGTTATATCTGATCAGGATGTGTTAACTACGAATGGTGGCCATTTTGAATGCAAGAAATAATTTGCCTTTCAAAATGATTACAGAGTTGTCGATTTTATAAATAGATTAACTAACGGGGAACAAAAATGCAGAAAACTTCTTTTTTTTTAATAGCTAAGAATAGAAAATGTTCATTTGTTATCTTTGAAGTGTTAACTAAAAGTTTGATGGACGTAAAATAACAAAGTTCATAAATTGTAATTTTGACTTGTGGCTAAGACTCTCTATAAAAAGTTTTGTCTGTCAGTTCGTCCTTACATCTATCATGCTTCAATTTGAAAAAGGATTTTTATCACAAATTGTACATATAATGAAGACAAGCATCTTGTCTTAAATGTAATTAAAGATTAATGTTTGTCCTTCTTATAGTGTAGTACAGCGGGCGTACCATACAAAGGTGCTAACACCAATACATTAGTGATGGGACGATTCCAATATTTTTACCAATTCCGATACAATTACCAATTCTGATTCCAATTCTTTATAAATCTCTAGATATTTAACTAGAGTTGTTTTTCCGCCTCCATTACTGTAAAAACACATGTTAAATATGCAGATATTTTCTCAAACGTAAAACTAAACACTTGCGGGCGATGATGTATAGATTTTAGTTTTACTGGTATTTTAAAATCAATAAATATTCATTATTTTATCATTACTACCAGTAGTGAAAGATTTTATTTAAACGAAATAAAATTTTTAAAAAGCAATTTAAAGAATTTTTTTTTGTTTTTTTGTATCCGAAAATAGGCATAAATTTTTCCGATGTTTATACCGATTTTGATATCGATTCCAATATCTCCAAAAGTTCCAATTTTTCCGATTCCAGATTCTGATTCCAATTAATCGTCCCAATACTATAATAAACCCTTAATAATACTGGACTATGTGCAATACTTTATATAAGCAGGTAACTTGGACCAACATGAGCTTCTGCAAAACAGAATGAACACATCAGCCATCACTAGACCTAAACTGGGGAAGTATCCGTTTTTCTAATTTCTGCCTGCCTAATTTCTCCCAATCCTAATAACTACTCAAGCTCTTCCCCACCAGCCATCTTGAGTAGGACACAAAACTTCATCCAGTGGTAAATCCCCAGTTTGGAAGCTTTGAGGAGTGTGAAGTCCTTTGTTAAGTCCAGCCAGGAAGTTTTTACCCTCAGCACCAAAGCCAACAGTCACGGTCATTGTTTAGATAACTTGTCCCCTGTTGACTGAAGTATGTCTCTAGTCCTGTGCAGTTCTAAGTGGTTCACCCTCACAGGTTTTGACTTCTCTTTTTAAGAATGGGTTAGTTTATTTTGAATCGTTTGAGGTCCCTCAACCAGGGAATGCCGACAGAGTTTCTTAAGTATTTCTTGCAGACCAAAGTGCTCTTCCTCTAAGGCGTTAGCTCTTCAAATGCTACTTATCGACCTTTGTGTCACATCATCTTGCCACAGTGGTTAGTCACATTTCAGTTTGAAACAGCATTTTCACTGTTATAGATTTTATAGATGTATTTCAAGGATATGAATTCTTGCACGCCTTGTGATCTTATTTGCATAGCTAGTTTGCACTGAAAACAGTATTGTACTTAAGTAGTATCTAAACAAGTAAATTAGAATGTAATATTGAGATTGAATCATTTTCATCCAATTTATTTCTGCATATTTTTGTGAATTTTGATAAGGGTCATACTGAATGCATGGTAATCACCCATATCTGCAAAATAAAATTTTTCCCAGAGATGAGTGACGTAAATTTGAGGCAGGGGGCAGCATATCAAGCACCGTAAACAAAACAGAGAGATATAACAAATGACGTCACGTTTTTCGAGCTTGGACTAACAAAGATTTTCAAATCAATCTCTCCATTGAAGTTGTTGGAGTGAGACATGGCCAATAATGTCATAAAAATTTGATCATTTAAGCGAATGTTACTTCGATGTCTCTGTCCATATCCGTTATTCATTACAGTTAAGAAGTAAATGATAAGTTAAGAGAAGATTAGTCTCTCTCCTGAGTAAATTCTCTTCAAATAATAACTTGAAGAAAACTCTCAGCGAACGTTTCCTTGTGTCCTCTTTATCTTTCATGAACAGAAGCTTATTTCTAATCACTAGACGAAACAGTGACGATGAAAAGAAGCAAAAAAGCATGTAAAGGACCATCACGTATAAACACCTCGCATGTATGTATAAAGACGTTTATTTTGTTATTGAAAATTCTACAACTGGTTGGGTTGGTTTGTTGCATCCTAAATTCCTTGAAGCTTTGATTATCGTTTTATTACCTACGCAGCTCTTAGGTAAGCGAACAAACTGACTACTTAACTACAAAGTATTTCAAAGTGTCCCTCACTCCTAGAAGAAAATCATTTTAGTGCTTTGATCTGTGATATAATGCTGTGAAAGGGATATATTTGAAGGAGCTAAGCGGTCTTGCTACAAGTCAAGTAATTAGTCAAAGTGGGTATTTCTAGCATGAGGTTTGCGTATCTTTTGACGTCTCTCCCAGGTGGCTCCACTAGTTGGTATTTATGGCTTTAACCAGCCAATCACAATCTTGCAAGAAAAAAAGACCCGTATGTACTCATATACATTAATTAATTGATTGATCATTGTATTTGCTTTTTGGAATATGACATCTTTGTTCTGTGTCAAGTTCGTAACAATTAATCAATTTACATGATTTTTGGAATATGATATCTGTTCTGTGTCGAGTATTACATCATAAAGTTTTTTATGTATTTTTGCTTTGTTTTTTGTTTTTTTTTTTTTGTTTTTTTGAAGAAAATAATGGCTGGTAAGAAACTACTCTATATTAAGGTTACTTAGTCTTTTTGCTAAGATCAAAGGGTAGTATCTGTTTCCAGCATTCCAGTCGCCTTATCATCTCTCTCTCTCTCTCTCTCTCTCTCTCTCTCTCTCTCTCTCTCTCTCTCTCTCTCTTCATCCTCAAAACAGGGATTTGGCAATAACTGCTATGAACACAGTACGGACGGATATCACATTTTAACTAATACTAAACAAAAAAGGAGATAATACCTGGGAGAATTTGAATCCACGTGATAACCAGATCTGAGTTGACATCTCGTTTTCTATTTGTTTGTGGTTGAACCAGATATTTTGGATTTATCCTTTCTTACATAAATGGATCTGAGGATAGAAGTCCAAAAGAGGCTCCTCAGACATGGTTGCACCGCTACACACTAAAATAACTATCAGGTTGATACGAAAGCTTTTGCTGATTCGTAGAAAGGATATTTTAAACGGTTGTAACAATTTATAATTTATTTCATGCGTATTGTCATTTCTTAAACATATCACAATGGTTAATTTATTACTAGGACTGGGACAGCAGCATATTCTTTTTGTTGTTTTCATTCTCGAGTGTGTATCCATTGATATCTTATATGCTTTTATATAGAGTGATGTGGTTCTCAGTTGATTAACTGTGTCTGTGTTGGATATATACTCGAGAGTCAAAACAATGAAAAGAATATTCTGTTGTCAGGGCCCTATTTATAACGTTTTCGTCCAGATTATTAAAGCATCATTCATTATTTTTCTGCTATATTTACACCCATATTGATCCGAAAACGGCATTCTTTAGTAAAAAGAAAAAAAATTCATCTTCCGTCTTATGGTTCGTCATGACATAGCACTACTGACAAAATCCTAAGAGAATTTTGTTGGGAAACCTTGTCCCATTTTAGCCCAGCTCCCTAGGATTATCATTTATTTTTAGGATTACAAGGCCATTTAGATCACAAGAGATTGAACATAAGTTGGATTCATATTTCACATCAAAACTTAAAGAATTCTACAAACGAGGCATTTATAAGCTCGTTGATAGATGTAATCAAGTTATAAAGAGCAAAGGTCGTTATTGTTATGAATAAAGGTTTTAAAAAAAAAAAACAGTTTTTGATTTTCAATAAATTTTAAATCAGCAAAAAGTTTTGTACCAAATTAACACACACACACACACACACACACACACACACACACACACACACACATATATATACTAGCAAAAGTACCCGTCGTTGACTGGGTTCAAAAACAGCCTACAGAAAATGGACTCTGATTTATGAAAGTATGATAAGTTATGAAAAGGAAGGGTTGTAAAGAGATAGCTTCGAATTTGGGGGTATCAAAACCAAAGCAAAATATGATGAAAGTAAAAATAAAATAGATAAACACCATAATTTATTATACCATACCTGTTTACACTGAAACACTTATCACAATATTCTGTGGATCTATATTAAAAAACCTTGTTAAACTTTGTGACATATTTCCATTCTATGGAGGTCAGGCGCAAACGAACACCCCATCATTTTATTATACCATATTTCTTCAAGCTGAAACATTATCAAAGTATACTTACGCAGATAGATATGAGAAGTCCTTATTAAAGTGTGTGCCTATTTCGATTCTATGCAGGCCAGGCGCGAACACAGGCCCCACAATTTTATCATACCATCCCTATTTAAGTTAAAACATATTTATCAAAGTATAATTATGTACATCTATATCAAAAATACTTGTAAACGTTTTTTTTTTTCATTTTTAAATTTTTTATTTCAATACTTTGTGGACCAGACGCGAACGCAGACCCCACAATTTTAATGACCCACCGTTCTGCCAGATCAAACAGACGCATTCCTGTGTCTCGATACATCTTCTATCATTATATGTAATCAGTTTTTTAAAATAGTCAACCATATAGGAGCCTATTCGTGACCACACACACACACACACACACACACACACACATTCAGCTTTATATCATAAGATATATATATATATATATATATATACAAGGTGCTTTCAATAAGTTTCCAGACTTTTTTGTAACGGCAATTTTATTGATAATACACACATGTAACTCTAGTCCCCTTTGAAGTAATCTCCTCCGGTTGCAATGCACTTGTTGTATCGTTCCAATAACTCCTGAAAGGTTCCATGGAAATCCTTTTGTGCGAACACGTCAATGAATCTCATCACAGCTTTTTCATCTCCGCAATTGTCTCATAATGACAGCCTCTAAGGTGTAAAATTCTGTATTAAACTTGGAAAAATGCCACAGAAACTTATGGAATTCTTCAGACTGCTTTTGGACCATCTTGTATGAATCGAGCATCAGTTTTTGAGTAGTATAAGAGATTCAAAGAAGCTAGCAAGTCTGTGAGGGATGGTGAGAGGTGTGGGAGGAGTAAGGAAGTCAGAACACCATAGTTGATTGGTCAAATAAAGACCGTTATGTGTTTATAGAGAAAATAAGTGCACATTTTAATGCCAGTGTGCAAACTGTTCACAGAATTATTTACGAGGAACTGAAAATGCGGAAGTTTTGCGCAAAGTTTGACCCAAGAGTGCTCAGACAAGATCAGAAAGAAAGACGTCATGACCAAGACAATTCCTCACTCTCCCTATAGTCTAGAGCTTGCTCCCTGTAACTTTTGGTTATTCCCTAAGCTCAAGCAAAACCTTAGAAGCTGTCATTATGAGACAATTGAGGAGATGAAAAAGGCTGTGACTAGGAACATCGACACGCTCACACAAGAGGACTTCCATGGAACCTTCCAGAAGTTGTTGGAACAGTACAACAAGTGCATTGCAGTCGGAGGAGATTACTTCAAAGGGGACTACAGTTTCATGTGTATACTATCAATAGAAGTGTATATACGAAAAAGTCTAGTTGATTCGAGGTCCTGGATATGACCTTAAACTATATCCGATGGTGAGGCCCCACCTTGCGGGCTTTGGGGAGTGTGGAGCCACCCTTTAATTGCCATTGCTCCCAGGTCCACTCTGACCCGGAGTGGTAGTACCTGTTAGGGTCCCAACTATTTGTTAAATAGAATCTGACGTTAAAAAAAAATATATACTCCATTAAAAATCGTTCCTTAAAATAACTAGATTCGGCATTAAATAACCTGAAAAAGGTTGATATGCCGTAAAACAAAAACAACCAACCAACCAACCAACTAGTTGATTCGAATCCTGAATCCAAGTATTTTGAACACCGGAATTTTATCATTAGGCAATCGTGATGATCATGCTTTGAAATGCGAGAGAAATGCACATTAAATTGCAAAATCAAGATATATATATATATATATATATATATATATATATATATATATATATATATATATATATATGTGTGTGTGTGTGTGTGTGTGTGTGTGTGTGTGTGTATATATATATATATATAATTCCAGAGGTAAAATTACCAATGAAGTTTTAACGAGGTTAATACAAGAGTGCTCAATACCCAAGTAGGGCAAGATATACTTTCTATTTGTTTTACATAAGCATTAACATGCCGCTACACATTCATGAGCATGTTACGGTCAGTCAGTTACTAGTAATTAGAGACCTCTTCAGACAATGTTGCTTATACAAAAGTTTAGTCCATAAACGATAACAAACGAAACTTTTATATAAGCAACATCACCTGAAGAGGTCTCTAGTTACTAGTAATTGACTGTGGCTGACCGAAACATGCTCATGAATGTGTAGCGACATATTAATGTTTATGTAAAATAAATAAAAGTATATATATATATATATATATATATATATATATATATATATATATATATATATATATATATATAGCCAGTAGAGTTTAGTTTCCTAGAAGTACATCCAATGAAACAACGTGTGTCTACCAAACAGTGCTCAATGAGTAAACAGAGCAGGTATATGAAATTTATTTATACAAACATTGATGGCTACAAATGTGCATACATGTTTCTGTAATCACCCACGTTGGGGGATTACGTCTTCAGGCCAAGAATTATCGTCGAGAACTGATATTTCAAACAAAAACATTTTCTTATTTCGTTTACAAAGTTAGAATGTAACATGGGTCGGGGTTATGCGCGGGGAGAGGACAAGTGAGGTCTTTGAAGATAATAAACATCTTTTTTATTTCTTTTTTTTTATATTCCCTTTTTTATAAGTTCATCTATCCCATCTTATATATATATATATATATATATATATATATATATATATATATATATATAATGAATGAATGACAAAAGTCTATATTTCAAAGTTCATGATGTTGACCATCTTATAATTTATTCCTTTAATTCAGTTGACATTTACAATTCTTGACAGTATCTGTTTCGTAACGCAAACTCAATCACTTAATTATCATATCAATCAGTGAAATTCAAAATGGCGCAATGGAAATATATAATAATAAAATATATAAATAAGGTATTTACAGCTTCTCTTCCAATTTTCGTATTTTTAATCATGTCAAAACGCACTTTATTTCCTTTAGACTGATTGATTGTTGCTATTTCTTCTGATAAGTTAAGGGTAAAATAGATTCACTGATTGATATAATAATATCATGAACTTTGGAATATAGACTTTTATCATTCATTCATTATATTGCTCTGTAATTACATTAAGCTTCTAAAATAAGGATTGATATATATTATAAAGAAATAAAATATACTTCCACAGAAATATATATATATATATATATATATATATATATATATATATATATATATATATATATATAATCCAAATATATATAGACAATTTTTCAAACAATTTTAAATTAGCAAAACATTTTGCACAGACCTGATACTTAACTGCTGACTATTTCAAAATTATTCTCAAACGTGATCTCGTTCGACCAATCAGTGTCATTGCTATCTCCTTCATCTTCCATCTTTATTATCTAGTTTGTTTTTTGTTGGGTTTTTTTTCTGAAGTTTTTTTGTTTTTTTTTTTGTGTGTGTCTTTCTTCCGTTATCTTCTCATCAAGCAAGAGAACAACGCCAGAAATCATTTTCCAATTCTGGGTCATCTTTGATGATAATTGAAGAGATCTTCTCATCAAGAGAAAATAACCAAATAAATTGCACCACGTGGCCTTTTTATCGAGTTGTCCCTTCTTGACTACTTTCTTCTTTCAACCTCCTACTGCTTCATATCCAATCAAAAAGGAGTGAGAGAGAGATAAAGGGAGGGGGGGAGATGAGGGAAGAAAAGAAAAGGAAAGAGAGAAACGTTCGTCACATCAACATTTTTTTTTAACTTTCTTATGCATAGATGCAACCTCGTATGTCTTTAAGAACCTTTATCGGTCAGTCTGTCACAGTTATAAATAGTATTGTGCTGGGTCTGTCATGCCTATCTTTGAAATAGTATATTCTTTACTCTTCCATGCATATGTTCGTAATATCATTTTCTTGGTCTGTCATATTTATATTTGATATAACATTTTCTTTGAACTGTCATTCTTATACCTGAAAGAGAATTTTATTTTGGTCTGTCATGCTTCTAGTTGAAATAGCATTTTCATGGGTCTGTCAAAATTAAGTCTAAAATAGCATTTTTCAATACACCCACACATTTCTAAAAAAAAAAAAAATGACCATCTTCACTCAATCTGTCTGTCACGCTTTGTCATGCTTTAAATAGCGCGTTCAGCACTAAACACGAATTGATGCAATTTTTTAAATACGAATTCTTGTTTTTTCGTTTTTCGCCCTTTCTTGTTTATTATTCTCTCTCTTTTTTCTTATCTTTTTCATTTGTTCTTTTTTTCTTTCTTTTTGCATTCTTTCTTTCTTTCTTTCTTTTTCTTACATTTGCCTTTTTTTCTATGTCATTTATTCCTTTCTTTCTTTTTTGCATTCTTTTTTTTTTTCTTCTTAAATTTATCTTTTTTCCTTTTTTTTTTTTGCATTCTTTATTTCGTTTTCTTACACTTCTCTTTTTTCCTTTCTCTTTTTTCCTTTCTTTCTTTTTTTTCTTTTTTGAAGTCTTTCTCATTTTTCTTACATTTGTCTTTTTTCTTATTTCTTTTTCCTTTCTTTTTTTACATTCCTTCTTTTTTATATTTCCCTTTTTCCTTTCGTTTCTTTTTTCTTTCTTTTTTTCTTACAGTTATCTTTTTTTCATTTATTTTCTTTTTTGTTCCTTTCTTTCTCTTTTGCATTCTCTTTTTCTTAAATTTATCGGGTTTTTTCTTCTCTATTGAACTAATCATGCAAGTTCAATTTGCAAATAAAAAATATTTGAGCAGAATGAGTATTGCTGTCAGTTTAATGATTTTAATTAAAAAAGGCTTATTTTTTGGTTTATTATTATTATTATTATTTCATAATAGTCTCAACTTTTTTATGTTTTTAGTTGGACTTTTTCTTGAACATCAGATCAATTTCTTTGACTTTAGACATTTAAGCAGTACGTTAACACTTTCGCCGCTCCTAACAGAAAGCCTTTTACAAAAATGAAAAAGAAATTGTCTTGTCAATCTGATTACATCATTTATGGTGGCTTTTCGTTATGGTTCCAAGCGTTCCAATTAGAATGGGAATCACCTTGACTTCTTTACATTTCCATAGTCTAACTGATACCCATTTCAGATCTTGGTATTTTTTTTTTCTTGTTCTTTCCATTGCATTTTGGTATCGAAACGGTAGAATATGTCAATGATTAAGCAAGTTCTCTTGTTTTTCTTTAGAAAATTTATGTCAAGTTTGGAATGTTCAAGACCTTATCAGTTTTATGCGCGTGTCCCAAAGAAGTTTGACGTTGTCGTTTTCCTGAATCACTTTTGGTTTATGCTTATACCATCCCTCATTAAGTTTTTTTTTTTTTTCATTATTCAATTTTCACCCCAAACAAGTTAAAGTAGGGGGCTACTATCAGAGGCATAAGTTGCAGGGATATTATGAAGGGAGTTGAGTAGCAAGATGTCTGTTCACATTACACGTGAACTTCTACATGTCAGTACAGTTGGGAAAGCATATATTCCAGTGTAGGACCTGAGTGACTTCGTCGTGTCTCCATTTTTTTTTATTGATGTTGAGCTGGCATAGGGCATTCTGATATGTGGTAATGTTTCTTTCCTTTCATTATACAATCTGCACAGAAATTATTTGGAAGTTTTGTCGATGTAGTGTTTGATGAACCTAGTGCAAGTGGCTTGTTCCTGGGTTGCCATTAAAGTTTTCTCCATAGATCTTTTAAGATCACCCCTGATCAACCAATTCCAGTTGTCATTATCTCTAAATTTAGTATTCTTGAAGAATACACTGTGTAGTTTCCTTCCAAATAATTTTTACAACTCTCTCTCTCACTCTCTCTCTCTCTCTCTCTCTCTCTCTCTCTCTCTCTATATATATATATATATATATATATATATATATATATATATATATATATATATATATATATATCGCTCTCTCGCCCACTCACAATCTCTGACTCTTCTTCACCCCAGGTCTTAGTATCTTTTCCCTTCTCACTTCCCGAAGAAGAGTTTCATTACTTTCCGAAATATATTTAGTTAGGTTTCCTTCCTTTAAATTTACCAAACACTAAGTAAGCCTTGTCTGCCTTCTTTTCTAAGTAGATACAATTGATATCTCCTTTCTTAGTAAAAGCCCAATAGATTGTAAACATTTCACGTGTGTTTGTATCCAAACTGTTCAATTATTATTATTATTATTATTATTATTATTATTATTATTATTATTATTATTACTAGCATTTCAGCCCGGCATTGCCCGGGTGTTTGGTTGAGCAAAAAAAAAAAGTGATAGTAGGAAGGCACGCTTGAACCCGTACCACAAAGGAGGAAAAGAACGGAGAAAAAACCTGACGTAGGTTTTAATTAAGGCTAGACAATCGAAAGGAGAGGATGACTTTCAAAGATATCGGCGAAAAAAACGACTCCCCCCTGTAGAAAAGTGTCCAGTTTAAGGTGAAGATATTAATGCTTTTAGCCAATTTTTCGATATTTATCATCTGAAAGGTCGACCATCAAAACGATACTGATCTTGTAAAAATCCGTCACTTCTGTCGAAAGTTTTAGGCAGACATGCAAACATACATACATACATACATACATGCATACATTTATATATTGGTAACTAAAAATTTTCGTCCCAAACTCATTAAAAAGCTTGCCATATTTCTGAATACCCTTTATGTAAAAGTTTAAATATTTAGACCAGAAATTGTCTGAGTAATTTGGTAGAGACCGAAGCGGTCAAATGTTTTTTAATTTGACTCCTATTATGACCCCTTAACATTTATTGTTTTGGGCTCAAATCAAGTTAAGTTAGATCCATGTCCAAGGAACCTATATCTAAAAATTTCAAGTGTTTAGACCCAAAATTGTCGGGGAAGTTTGGTAGAGTTCTCAAAGGTCAAATCGTTGAACTTTGACCCATTAACAGCCAAATTTCTGGCCGAAAACTGATCACAAAGATTTTCCCAAATCTCAGTACCCTGTATATCAACACAGACACACAGACACGTTCACTTTTATAGATATACAAGCATTTCAACCCAGCGTTGCCCGGGTGTTTGGAGGTGTATGTTGAGCAAAAAAAAAAGGTGGTTGTAGAAAGGCAGGTTCGAACCCGTACTACAAAGGAGGAAAAGAATAGAGAAAAAAACCTGACGTCTTTGCTATTACGACCACCACCAAACCGAAAGTGACGTAGGTTTTAATTAAGGCTAAACAACCGAAAGGAGAGGATGACTTTCAAAAATATCGGCGAAAAAGCGACCCCCCCTGTAGAAAAGTGTCCAGTTTAAGGTGAAGATGTTAATGTTTTTAGTCAATTTTTCAATATTTGTCATCTGAAAGGTCGAACTTCAAAACGATACTGATCTTGTAAAAATCCGTTGCTTCTGTCGAAAGTTTTAGGCAGACATACATACATACATACATTTATATATTTGTAATTAAAAATTTTCGACCCAAACCGATTAAAAAGCTTGCCATATCTTTGAATACCCTTTATGTAAAATTTCAAATATTTAGACCAGAAATTGTCTGAGTAATTTGGTAGAGATTGCAGAGGTCAAATTCTTTTTAACTTTGACCCCTATCATGACCCTTTAACATTTATTGTTTTGGGCTCAAATCAAGTTAAGTAAGATCCATGTCCAAGGAACCTATATCTAAAATTTCAATTTTTTAGACCCAAAATTGTTAGAGGAGTTTGGTAGAGTTCTCAAATGTCAAATCGTTGAACTTTGACCCCTTAACAGCAAAATGTCTGGCCGAAAACCGATCACAAAGATTTTCCCAAATCTCAGTGTCCTGTATATCAAATTTCGAGTCTGTAGACTTAAAATTGACAGAGTTATTGCATAGGAATATGTACACACACACACAGACACACACAGACACGTTCACTCTTATAGATATAATAGATAGATAGATTATTATTATTATTATTATTATTATTATTATTATTGGTCCCCCCCCCCCCCGACAAAAGGAGGATAGACTTGTAAATTCACCCTTGTCGTCTGTCCACACTTTTCTCAATAACTACGCTTTGGAATTTTTGGAAACTTTGCAACTTTCAAACATTAAACATGATATGTGTAAAAAATAACAGAACGGATTTTCCGTGAAAACTCCGGTTGCCCCCCACCCCCACCCAGGGGTGCCTTTCAGGTTAACATGGCTAAAGTTGACACTTTTGTGCTTATTAAAATAAATTGATGCCTTGAATTTTTATAAAACTTTGTGAAAAGTTGTAACTAACTGATTTCTATATAATTTTGTTTGTCTATACTTCGCGATAACTCTTGGGTGTGCCCCAGGGGCTCTTTTAGGGCTAATAAAAACACTCTATTTTTGGAACTATTTTACCATATTTGTCCAAAATTTTCTGTATGTCTATTTAGTAGTTTTTCATGGTGCTGAACTCAAATTTAAATATGTTAAGGCCTTGGGGACTCTTGGGGCTAAATTGGATGGGGTGGGAGGATGGGGAGCAAATGATGGACTTAGTCATTTCTTTTTTTGCATGATGCAGAACTCAAATTTACATATGTTAAGGCCTAAAACTGCACCGTTTGTTCAGTTTCACCAGGATTTGACCACTGGGGACTTTTGAGACTAAATGGGGAGTGGGGGGGGGCGAATGCTGAACTTAGTCATTTCTTTATGCCTCGTTCAATGTGTACTCACGAGGGACCATGTATGTCTCACTTATTATTATTATTATTATTATTATTATTATTATTATTATTATTATTAACTCACAAGGAGTTTCACATAGGTCATCAAAGATCTCTCCGTGAAAACAGCCTATGGTGTTCCCTGGAAGTTGAATGACAAAAAGTCTCTTCAGATTTCCAGTACTCTCTTTTTCTTTTGATAACATTGGAAAATAAATTTGCGTTATCGCAATAGCCGCTTACCATTCATTTCTCACTGGGAGCGGCCATTGGTCTCCACTGGAATTTAAGTGGCAATACGCCTCCCCAAGGTCCCAGTTTGTCTGGCCCGTGCATGTGGCTCATGTGTATTAGTCTCCACATTCAAGGGTTTTCCGTAATATTTCAGCTGTTTTCATTATTGTTATCCATTATATCTTTTCAGCCATTCCCCAGATTCCAATTTCTCCCATTCTTTTTTCAAAGTTTTTCGGGATTATTCCTAGTGCTCCTACTATTATAGGTATTGATGTTCTTCATCGTCCATATCCATTTCATCTTTCTGGCTAGCTCTGTGTATTTGCTCCGTTTCTCTTTTTCTTTGATATTCACCCTGTGATCAACTGGAACAGCAAAGCCTACAATTTGACAGGACTTTTCTTTCTTGTTAATTATTATGACATCCGGTCTTCTTGTTTGGATAGGTTTATCAGTTTGTAGTCCATGTCCCATAGGATTTTGTGATTCTTGTTTTCAAGTACTGTTGCTGGCTTATGTTTGTACCATTCATCTGTGCATTCAAGATACAGTTGTTTGCATAATTCCAAGTGTACTGCCCTCCTTACCTGGTCGTGCCTGTTCTTGTATTCTTTTTGAGCCAGTTTGCTGCATTCGCTTACTATATGGTTTATCGTTTTGTCTCTTTGTCCACAGAGTCTGCATTTGCTGTTTTCTTGTGTTTTGTCGATCTTTGCTTTGACGTGGTTGGTTCTTATTGAGTTATCTTGTGTGGCAGTAATTAGGGATTCAGTTTCTCAATTTACATGTCCTTTTTACATCCATGTCCAGATGTTTTGTTATTCTAATTTTTGGCATCCTTATGAATCTTTCGTGTAGTTGTTTCTCTTCCCCTTTTTCTTTTCTCGTTTTATCCTTTGTTTTGTTTATTTTTTGTTGATTTTTTTCAGTGTCTCTCGCTACTATGATTATTCTTTCAGTGTTTTGCATTATGTATTTTTCTTGTTTCTTTTTATTTTTTTGTCATTCACGCGTTCTTCTATACAAACCAGTCCTCTTCTGCCGTCTTTCCTTTCACGTAGAGTCGGTCAACATCTTCCTTTGGGTGTAGTGCATTGTGCATGGTCATGAGTTTCCTGGTCTTCTGATTGAGCTGTCGCAGTTCTTCTCTGCCCATATATTTATACTTTTTATTAGGTTTCTGCTATATAATTTGGTTTCCAGCAGTTTTCTCGCTCTCCTGAGGTATTCCTTTCCAATTCTCTCTTTCATTTCTGTTGCTTTGATGGTGTCTGCTTCCAGAACTCCCAAGTATTTATAGGTATCTTGTTCCCCTACTGCCTTCATCTACCGTTTGATTGGGTAGTTCCATACCTTCTGTCGTCTCCCGTTTTCCCTTTCTCATAACTAGTAGTGCGCATGTTTCCATACAAAACTCCATTTGGATATCCTGGCTGAAGATTCTGTTAGTGTTTATTTGTGTCTCTAGTTCCTTTCTGGTCCTTCCAAAAAGTGTCAGATCGTCCATGTACGTCAGGTGATTTATTTTTTCTCTGTATCACAGAACTTGTATCCGACTTTCTCAGAATATTATTATTACTGACAAGCAAAACTACTCAACATTTCCTAGTTGACCAATTTTTAAAGTTAAATAACATACCATTCCCTGCAAAATATTCACAACAAACACCTCATCTAGCAGCAAATAGTTTCTCTCTCTCTCTCCCTCTCTCTCCCTCTCTCTCTCTCTCTCTCTCTCTCTCTCTACCTACCTACCTACTTACCTACATACCTAAAACTAAATGAAACTTCCATGAGCAAAGTTTCTTTCTTAAAACTGCTCTTCTGTGGAAAACAATAGTGCAGAGCTGCTTCCCAACATGGTAGTTTTCAAGTTCAATATAAACAAGTTTTTATTGAGCCATCGCTTTAAATAATCAAATCTCTATCCAATCATTACGAATCGTATGAGTGTTGTCCCTGCGTCCACCTGACACTTATCTAACCCTTATCCTCGAGTGGCCTTTGGGCCTTGATAAGTCGTGAAACCCTAATAAACAAAACATAGCTTTAGATGCGAACATATTCTCTAAGAAGAAAATAAGCACGTAACAATGAAACAAAAAGCAAAGGACACAAATTACCGTAAAACAAACTAAAAAAAGGAAAAGATACAATGTTTTTATGGTTATGTTATACTAGTTGGACGCCCGGCGTTGCCCGGTCGTGCAATATACTTAAACATTATATTTTAATGTATTATTATAGAATCAATCCTCTATTGATTAGTATATATTACGAGGAATAATTTGCTCGATGAACTAATTCGCCAAAAAAAAATAATAATGATAATTTCGTTTATCAAATTCCGTCTGTGTTTGTTTACAATATCACGTCAGCTGATATTTGGTCTTGACGATGAATGCCCTGGAAAAGTCACTTCTGATTTAGTTTTAAAATATGCAAACAAAGAAATGATTTGCGGCGATTTTAAATGATACTTCTTTTTTATCATAAATTGAACTCATTAATAAAAAAATAAAATAAAATAGGGAGGTGCACCCGGGCTTGAACAGGGGATCATTCAATCTGTAGTCGAATGCTCTACAACTATATCGCCAGATCTCATTAAATCTTTTTTTTTTAAGAAAAAATGATTTGCTGAGATTTTATTATCTCCCTTAGCCGACATAATGTAAAACATTCCCCTGTAAAAATTATTCTTTATTAACTATAAAAAAGAAAGGCTATTTTTTGGATCGAATTTTTTGATTTTCGATGTTTATTGGATGAATTTCTGTAAAAAAAAAATAAACATATCTAAGAACACTGCCAAACATATAAATTAGCTTTGTGCGAAATTTGCAAAATATAGACACAGCCGTTTTGGAACCTATTAGTAAGGAACACACAGTGACTTTTATACAATAGCAGAAATTACAATGTTTACTCTAATGGTAAGTTCAGACTTCTAGGGTTGTTAGTCCTTATTAAATTTCAGAATATTGAAAGCAATGCAACACGAGTCATTTTTATAGCGTATCTCATTGGTGGTTGACTTTCATTTTCTTTAAGTCTAACGCTATAAAATTATGTCAGTCAAATTTTAAAAAGTTAGACATGATTAGCATTCATATAGAGACAGAGGAGATATAAAATACTATCACAATGCAACGTAAATTTTTATTATTTATTTCTTTATTATTTTTTGCATGGATCGACTTTTTGGTCATTTGTTCTCATATATTGCGTTTCTATCTACACTTTCCCCTCATTCTACAAATCGAATCGTCATCTAAAAGATAGGAAGATTCCAATATTGAGACCATTTTTCGCAGAGATGGATGCATTATTCACAAAGATTATTCCATCTTTGAATACATTTTCCAATTTTCCATCTGTCTGCATTTTCAAAAGTTGCAAATATTTCTGCGAGCGATATATAATCATTTATATATATATATATATATATATATATATATATAAACATATATATATGAAACAGCGAAACAGTACTGTATGTGGATGACTATATATATATATATATATATATATATATATATATATATATATATATATATATATATATATATATATATATATATGTATATATATATAATTATTTCCGTCTTTCTTTCTTATCTTTGTATCTTTGTATTGGTACATTTAGAAAGTTTAACTTATCCATGTTTCCTTTTATTTTTCTCCTAATCTTTTTCATTTTTTTTCCAAATTACTATGATACCTGCCAGTTTCTATTGCTTTGTGATCGTTGCATTCCATCTGCCTTTTCTGTTTGTTTGTTTTTTTCTCTTTGTTTGTTTTTTGTTGTTTGTTTTCTTTGAGTGTGTGTGTGTGTGTGTGTGTGTGTGTGTGTGTGTGTGTGTGTGTGTGTGTGTGTGTGTGTGTGTGTGTGTGTGTGGTTTTTTTCTTTTTTGCTTCTTGAAATATTTTACTGATTTTTGCCCCCGCCCCACCTTTTCTGTTTATTTTTTTACTTCAAATTTTTCACTGATTTTTGCCTCTGTCCACTCTTTTCTGTTTATTTTTTTATTTTTTATTTTTTAGTTAATTTTTGGGAATATTTACTGATTTTTAACTTCGTCCCTTCTTTTCTATTTTTTGGTTCTGTTTGGTTTTTTTTTCTTTTTTTCTTTTTTTTTTTTTTTTCTTCTTTAACCATTTCACTGATTTTTACCTGTCTCTCATTTTCTGGAGTTTTTTCTCCATAGTTTTTTTACCTGTCTCTCATTTTCTGGGTTTTTTCTCAATATTTTTTTTACCTGTCTCTCAAGAACAACCATACCATAAATAAAAATACTAATAACGAACAAGATAAATGCAATGGTAGACACCGCACACTTTGCCCAGTCCAAAATAAATGTCTAACAAAAAGCGTAGTTTATCAAGCAACAATATTTGCAAAAGAAAACCCGAATAACAAGAAATATTACGTAGGCATGACTTCCTTAGATTTCAAAACCCGATACTATGACCACAAAAGTACATTCAACAATAAAAAACACCGTATAAAAACAACACTAGCGAATAAATACTGGGAACTCAAAGAAAGCGGACATTCGCCAGTAGTCGAATGGAAAATAATAAGCTACCACGTGTAGGCATTTAGACGACCCATGTAAATTATGCCTTCATAAAAAAATTGCTATCCTGTACATTAAAGAACCCCAAAATCTATTAAACTGTAGAAGAGAAATAGCAAATAACTGTGTTCACAAAATAAAATTTACTCTAGGATAGCGATACAAAATAGTTTTAAAACTAACAAAAACAATAGAAAATAAACAAATAAATAAATTAAATAAACACGAATATACATAAACGATCACACACATATGTATGTATGTATATATATATATATATGTATATATATGTGCATACATGTATGTACACATATGTATATTTATATATAAACTATAAAAAAATGTCTGCCTTAAACCACTAACCTAGTTTTAAAACAGATCCTTTGTTCGATAAAATGCATGCCCATTTGCTGATAGAAAGGGGCGCGGTGGATACTAGAAAGCTGCGTAGTTAACTAAATACTCAACAGAAGAGGACCATATAAAAACGATAAACAACCACAGAATTCGCACATAAGCCTGAGGAATCCTAGAGTGGATGAAATGCCGAATATTCAGTATAGCTTAATCGCCATATATATTTTATAAACTACTATATATATATATATATATATATATATATATATATATATATATATATATATATATATATATATATATATATATTTATATATATATATATATATATATTTATATATATATATATATATTTATATATATATTTAATTTTCAATAAATAAGAATGTAAATATGCAAAATACTAATCATAGTGGGGGGTGATAAGTAGTCAAATCGATTAATCCTAATCTTATAAATACAAGACTGGTAAATTAAAAAAATATACCCATTTTGAATTTGGAAACGGAAGAATCTCATAGGTAAGAAATTTATTTTTATAACATGAATAGGTAGCCAAATTAATTAAGAATAGGAAACTAGATCTAATATCTGTAAAATGTCTTCTTCTTAAGATTAAGGAAGGTGGTGTTTGATCAACACTGCTGGGAAGCCATGATTTAATATAATGTTTTGGTTTTAAATCCCTGAAACAGTGTTTCATAGTAAACAACTGATGATCTCTTAAATTACCATTGTTACTATAGTGAATTCGAGGGAGCGAGTTGATGCAGTAATTGCAGGTTATTGAATGACTTACTGACTAAATAGTTTTCTAACGAATGATAAAAAATAAAAATTAAATAGGTTTTAAAAGTGAAAAACTTCCAAGACTATATATATATGTGTGTGTGTGTGTGTATGAGAGAATGTGTGTGTGCGTGTGTGTGTGTGTATGAGAGAATGTGTGTGTGTATGAGAGAATGTGTGTGTGTGTGTGTGTGTGTGTGTGTGTGTGTGTGTGTGTGTGTGTGTGTGTGTGTGTGTGTGTGTGTGTGTGTGAGAGAATGTGTGAGTGAGGACACTTCTCAACCTATATACTCAACGAATTTTTTATGTACAGACTACTTCGACGGAGATTAGAGTTCCATGTGTGTTCTATCAATAAAAGTGTTCCTACGAAAAAAGTTTGGAAACTTATTTACCCCACATCGTATTTATGTTAAAGCAGGGGTGGGGTACATGTACATCATAGCACGTTCCGTAGAAGTACATGAAAATAAGGACAAGGGTCGAACACTATGACGATGTGGCAGCTTATTAATCTGATCTGATTGGTTAGTTCTTTTTGTTTTACGGCATATCAACCTTTTTCAGGTTATTTAATGCCGAATTCAAAGATTTTGAAGAACAATTTTTAATAGAATATTTGTTGTTTTCAAGTCGGTTTCTATTTAACCCATAGTTGGGGCTACAACAGGTACTACCACTCCGGATCAGAGTGGACCTGGGAGCAATGGCAATTAAAGGGTAGCTCCACACTCCCCAAAGCCTGCAAGCTGGGGCATCACCACTGGATATAGTTTAAGGTCATATCCAGGGCCTAATCTGATCTGAAGCTTATTAAGTTACTTTTTTGATATGGTAGTGGTTGGTGCACCAGCTCTTGCAATAATATTCCATGCATGGATCAATGGTGCTTTACTAAGATATAATCTCGTACATTCTCGTGTCTTACATCAGCAGGTATGAGAATTTTTATAGCCCAAAAGAGGGAGCTTACCGTCTTTGCAGCAGACTTGTCAGTATATTCTAGAATGCTAACTACATATATATATATATACCTATAATATCTGAGGGTAGACATGTTAAAAATTAAATCTCACAATAAAATATTTGTTAAATTTTTTTTTCTTTAACTTTTTACAGATTTATTTGATCGTGTGTCATTCCTGCTTTTTCAATATTTATGCATAAAAGTGTACTCGGACTTTATGGATAGTCTGTATATTTCCTATGTTAGACTTTATATATATATATATATATATATATATATATATATATATATATATATATATATATATATATATATATATATATATATAAAGCATAACTCGAAAGAAAGAGATGAGAAGACAACGTTCGAGAGTAGGAAAAGCCTAGTGCTGATTTGCAAGCTTAGGAACTCAGAAAAGCAGGGTAGCTGGAGAAAAATGTTCACCAGATCAACTTTGGCATTATGGCAACCAACAGTCATGTGGATCACAGGGCAAATGATGATGATGATGATGATGATGATGATGATGATGATGATGATGATGATGATGATGATGATGTATAACTCCAACTAACCTTAGCTATGTCAATAAAGTTGCAATTTCTACCAAAGAATCTAACGATTTGGATTCCTCGCAGTTGGTAAAATGGAAACCTCCATGTCTACTAGCCTTGGAAGATGGACAATTCTATGGCCAATAATTGTTGCTATCAACGCTTGACATCAAAAGACTCTAATATTGTTGACCTTTTCATTGACAGGAAAACAGTAGATGCATATAACTGCTGTCTATATATCAGGATGACAAGAAAGTTCTCGCAGTTTTTAACTTTTAAATTCAGATGAACATATCTCGGCTCAAACAAAAATTTATTGATCGAAATAAGTTCCATCAGAATCAACACCCTTTTGCCAACGAAAAAAAAAGTGTAGTTCTGCCAGTAACGTAAGAATCATGTGTTCTGGTGCCGATGACGTCGATGATGGCGTTTTTGATATCGCTTAGGTTTTTTAAGCATGTCTCACACAGACAGTTGTTGAGATGCTGGAGAATTTTGATTTGAAATCATGTATTTTCAAATAAGTTCTCTTGTGTCTGACTTGGCCCTCGTGGGGCGGCAAATAATTAAAAAGCATACATCATGCTAACATTATATGCATTAAATTATAATTTATTATTATAATATATTACAAAACTATTATAATAATATTATAATAATATATTAATATTATAATAATATAATAATATATTAATATTATAATAATTCTATTATAATATTGTATGGCTAAAATAATAATTTAACTTTTATTTAATTTTATTTCAATCTATATATTAATATTATAATAATATTATTATAATCATATCATATTCCAATGATATTACTATATTATTATATTATTATATTATTATAATATCATTATAATATTATCATATTCTAATGATATTATTATATTATTATATTATAATAATATTATTATATTATTATATTTTA
The DNA here is from genome assembly GCF_053919585.1 of Euprymna scolopes. Taxonomy (NCBI): domain Eukaryota; kingdom Metazoa; phylum Mollusca; class Cephalopoda; order Sepiida; family Sepiolidae; genus Euprymna; species Euprymna scolopes. The sequence goes on from NC_136507.1 coordinate 93,866,959, forward strand.
ATGATATTACTATATTATTATATTATAATGCTATTATTATAATATTATTATATAATGATATTATATGCATGATATAATAATTTAACTTTTTTCATTTTATTTTAATCTATGTATTGATATTATAATATTATTATGTTAAAATTATATTATTATGATATTAATATATTATAATAATATTATTATATTTTCATAAATATTATATTATAATAATATTATATTATAATGATATTATTATAATATTATTATATTATAATGATATTATATGCATTATATAATAATAATTTCACTTTTTTTCATTTTATTTCAATCAAGATTTTCAGAAAACAGAGGCCCCTTCTTGGGGCTAACACTTAATCTTTATATAAGATATATAGATATCCGAGTGTTCTATTAAATTCTATTTTACATCTAAAATCTTGAGTTAGTAAAAAAGGTGAACATTGATTTTCTTCCCACTGATTGGTCAGTTGTGTTATTATATATCTTTCTTGAGATCTTTTCGTTTTACTGGAATTCATTTAGTCTGGTAGGCTATCTAATTTTAATGCTGTTACTACAGGCAACATTGGAGAATATGTACAATTTCCTCAATGTAGGGTTACTCAGGGAGTATAAGTGATCATACAGTATAACAAATGCTGTATATTTATTTATTTTTTCTTATATTTCATCCATTAGTAAAAAATAGTTGTCTAAATCGTCCATTGGCCAGAACGCCCATTGACCAAAATGTCCATAGGTGAAATGTCCTAGCTTTTGACTTCGACAAGCCATCGCTGATAAATATCTTCTCTAATCTGAGCCAACATTAGGAAATCAGGAACGCTTTTAATTTCTTCCTTTGTCTTTCTTTCATCCATTTTTATTGTCTCCCATCAATTGATGCTGGCGTTTAGTTGTCTACTCCATCATCACTTACTAGCATTTAATATTTCTACTGCGATTGTCCGATGGAGATGGAAGGGTTAAGGCAGCTTGATGATCAGTAATCCGGGGTGGTGTGTCAGGAGGCAGAGAGAGAGAGAGAGGGGGGGAGCTCGGCTCAAGGTCAGACCAACCACAAGACGCTCATAATGTGGACTCATATTAGCTACCATTGATCTCCTTCAGCTTTTTAACCAATCAAAGCAAACAATTATCTCCCTCAAACAATTACTCGCTCCATTCATTGCCGGTTTTCTTTCTTTTCAGTCTTATTATAATGGAGCTTTAGCGTCTGTCTGTGACCAGAATTATATAATCTTTTTATTAAGAGGGCCACTACTTATCAAGACCCTAAGGCCACTTGAGGATAAGTGTTAATGAGTGCCAGGTAGCCAGTGAGATAATACAGTGATGATTAGTAATGGTGGCACTTGGATAGGGTTTGATTATTTAAGAGGACGGTTCAACAAGACTTGAAAATTACCATGTTTTAGTCAACTGGGAAGTAGCCCCACGGTATACAGTACCACAATCAGGCAGTTCTAGGAAAGAAATGGAATTTGCATTTAGTTTTAAGCAGAGAGTGAGGGTAAGGATAAGTGTTGGCAATAGTTGCAGATTATTAGTCACCACATATCAAGGCCCAAAGGCCACTCAAGGATAATGGCCAATGAGTGTCAGGTGGCCAGCGAGACAATATCACGATGATCAGTAGTGGTGGAACTTGGGTAGGGTTTTATTATTTAAGAGGACGACTGATCAAGATTTTAAAATAACCATGTTTTAGTCAGCTGAAAAACACTTCTCATGATCAGCAATGCTGTGAAATTGCAGTAAGCTGTTAAGCTAAATACACTTTATTATCACCCACACGCACGCGCGTGAGCACCGGCAAGGGAGATAATAAAATCTCAACAAATAATTTCTTCTTAGAAAAAGAACAGATTTGTTGATATCTGGAAACATAGCTCAGTGGCAGAGCAATGTTCCAGCCCAGATGTACCGCGCCATTTTATTTTAATTTTTTTCTTATTAATGAATTCAGTTTACGATAAAAGAAGAAGTACCATTTAAAATAGCCGCAAATCATTTCTTTCTTTGCATATTTTAAAACTAAACATTAATCAGAAGTGAGTTTCCAGGGCATTTATCATCAAGCCCAAATATCAGCTGACGTGATATTGTAAACAAACGCAGACGGATTTGATGAACAATATTATTATTATTATTATTATTATTATTATTATTATTATTATTATTATTATTATTATTATCATTACTGCGAATTAGTCCATCAGGCAAATAATTCCTCGTAATATATAATATTCAATAGAGGATTGATTCTATAATAGTACTTGCACAAGCTGCATAAATTAAAATATCATATATAAGCATGTATATATATATATATATATATATATATATATATATATAGAGAGAGAGAGAGAGAGAGAGAGAGAGAGAGAGAGAGAGAGAGAGAGAGAAAGAATTAGACTTAGACAGTGCTCGTTGTAACGTAGATAAGCGCGATAGGCATAGATATCCTAGAGCTATTTTAATATTGAGTAAAACGATTCATAATTTGTTTAAAGAAAATCTTTTATCAAATTATCGTTCAAGACATATTGTCTATTTCCATTAAAACATCGTTTCCGAAACGATCGTACAATCTATTGATTTTGTTTGTTTTCCTTTTGAAACTGATTTTTAATTCAAAATTACGAATCGTTTTACTCTCTCTCTCTCTCTCTCTCTCTCTCTCTCTCTCTCTCTCTCTCTCTCTCTCTCTCTTTATATATATATATATATATATATATATGTATATGTGTGTGTGTGCGTGTGTGTGTGTGTGTGTGTGTGTAATCGAGATAAGACACTGATTAGAAATCAGATGAAAGATCCTGATAGATATTATTTGAAGTAATACTTTCAGGGCGATCCTAGCCAAAAAGGAGAAGCTCAATATTTAAGCATAGAGCAATATGTATGAGCCTTTATTGAAAATCCATGGATTAAGGAAATCAACATAACCCCTTCTATATATTCCTTTTGTCAAGCAATAAATTCTTAATTCGAATATATATGTCTATATGTTGTTTTCCCAGAATTTAAATATAACCACTAAACTTATATATATATATATATATATATATATATATATATATATATATATATATATATATATATATATTACCATGCAAATGAGTAAATGAGTTACTGTTATTTAAATCAATAATAAAACTTGGAAATACTATATAAAGACACAAACACAGTTATTTGTAGGCCTATTCTGCATAACTATTTCAAAACAGTTCATAATAAATTAATGTTCGGTTTTATTCATGTGTAATTTTATTGCCCTACTTTTTAATGCTCATTAAAAGGAAGAATGTAATCCAATTTCCATCAGTAGCCGTTTTCTTTCTTATTTTTATCTTTTCTGTTTTAAAAAAGCAAATAACGCTTTTCTTTTTTCCTTTTTCAACTCCCCAGTTTGAGATGTTTACTTTCTTCCCAAACGTAAACCCAAGGTATAGAAAATATTGGATAATACTGGATGGTGTTTCATACTATTTAAAAGTTCTGAAATACAACAGCCAATAATGATGATACTGTGTAAGTTGCACGGACCACAAATTTTCTAGATGTTTCTCCAACTTCTTGAAAAATGAATCAAAGTATTCTACAGCATGTGATGTGTCCGTGCCAGCCCCGAAGGACTGGTCTTCTCGTTCACAAAAGACGCCATGTCGTCCACAATAATCAATACATTTATGACATCGCAAACGAATTCGAATGTGTTCGTTATAATCAGATATGTTGGTCTGCAGGTGGCCTTAAATGCCATTGTGAATCTCTGCATCGAGATCATGAACATCTTCAGGGTCATCTTCAATGCTCAACATGTGGGAGGCCATTGTTGGCCTCGAAAGCAAATTCAGAAGTCATTAGTAGGGATAGAAACTCTTTTTCTTTTTTTTTTTTTTTCGTCATATCCTATTCCCTATCCATAGAGTAGCTGTACTCGGTTACCCCCCCACACACACACACATACACACGCGCGTGCGCATACACACACACATCATATCTATCTATCTATCTATATATATATATATATATATATATATATATATATATGTAAAAGTGAACGTGTCTGTGTGTCTGTGTGTCTGTCTGTGTACATTTTCCAACGCAATAACTCTGTCAATTTGCAGTCTACAGACGCGAAATTTGATATACAGGGTACTGAGATTTGGGAAAATCTTTGTAATTCGTTTTGGGATAGAAATTTGGCTGTTAAGGGGTCAAAGTTCAACGATTTAACCTTTTAGAATTCTACTAACCTCCTCCGACAATTTGGGGTCTAAACACTTGAAATTTTACATATATGTTCCTTGGACATGGATCTGACTTAATAACTTGATTTGAGTCCAAAACAATAAATTTTAAGGGGTCATAATAGGGGTCAAAGTTAAAAAGAATTTGACCTCTGCGGTTTCTACTAAATTACTCAGACAATTTCTGTCTAAACATTTGAAATTTTGCATAAAGAGTATTCAGATATAGAGCAAGCTTTTTAATCGGTTTGGGTCGAAAATCTTTAGTTACCAATATATAAATGTATGTATGTATGTATGTATGCCTAAAACTTTCGACAGAGGCGACGGATTTTACCAAGATCAGTATCGTTTTGAAGTTCGACCTTTCAGACAACAAATATCGAAAAATTGGCTAAAAAGATTGATATCTTCACCTTCGATTGGGCACTTTTTTACAGAGGGGAGGGGAGGGGCTTTTTTCACCGATATTTTCGAAAGTCATCCTCTCCTTTCGATTGTTTAGCCTTAATTAAAACCCGGTGGTCGTAACAGCAAAGACGGCACATTTTTTCCCCGTTCCTTCCTCCTTTGCAGTACCGGTTCGAGTCTGCCTTCCTACTACCACTTTTTTTTTTTTTTTTTTGCTGAACTCACACCTCCCAAGACCCGGGCAACGCCAGGCTGAAATGCTAGTATATATATATATATATATATATATATATATATATATATATATATATATATATATATATATATATAAAGTTTGCCTGACGAATCCTTAAGAGGATGAAACGGAACATTCTGTGTAGCTTAGTATGTATTTATCATAAAGAATACAGGAGAACACACACACGCGCGCGCGCATATATATATATATATATATATATATATATATATATATATATATATATATATATATATATCCTGTCTTTGAATACTCTTTGACTGTCTAATGTTTATACCCACTGACTTGGCATTTATAGGAACTTAATTTTCTTCAATTATTCTGTTAAGTCAGTGGGAAGAAGCTATCAAAGTAGAAGTCTTTGTGGCATCTAGAAACCTCAATACTCAAATAGTGGGATTTTAGAAATAGAGTACGATTATGAACATTTCTAGAATCAAATAATCTTTATACACTGTGAAATTTACTTTATGTATGAAAACCAGAGAGGGGAAATATAACATATGAGAAATATTTGGAATCAAGTCTCCACTTGCTGTTATTTCAGATCATTTTAAACAATAGCAGCAAGTTTTAGTTTCCCCGCCATTAAGGCCAGAGGTTTGGGGATATTTTGTAATTCTTATGCAAAACTAGGAAAACAAATGGCTATGATTGAAACATTTTATAGCTGTAAAAATGGACCAAAAATAGGCTCTGAATGATGGATGATCCCCTTAATATACGATCTTAAGAGCAAATGTCACACTGCCCAATACACAATTCAAGTCATTAGCTTTCCAACGAGCCTTCATTTGTTAAATTCTGATCAATAGTCACTGAGATTTGGAACTTATGAAATTGCCAAAAAGGTGGTATATCTGTACTGGTAGCCAAATTGAATATTGAACTGCTCATATCTTTGGTTCTATGCGACGAAACTGCATGAAAACTTGCAGACTTTCTGAAGATTTTATTACTTTGCTATGGTTAAAATTTTATGAGAATTGGTAAAAATGAACCTATATTTTCAAACTAATAAACATGCCAAAATTTGTCTACATGCCTATATATAGTGTACTGGAGGCCAACTTCAGTTTTGCTGCTTCGGTTTTCTCCCCTGTGGCCTTGTTAGGCCACTAATATAGTGTGTGTGTGTGTGTGTGTGTGTGTGTGTGTGTGTGTGTGTGTGTGTGTGTGTGTGTGTGTGTGTGTGTGTGTGTGTGTGTGTGTGTTAAGGCAGAATTTTTTCATTTAAGCAAAGATTGTTAAAATAATAGAATCTTTTTTTCATTCTAGTTCATGTTTTCCTTCTCTATTTTATTTTGATTTTAGTTCAGTACGTTCTTAGAGATCATTGCCCTCCCTTCTTTTGGAAGCAACATTTGATTTTTTTAAATATTTACATTTACAGTCCGACATTTTTATAAAGATTAATAGCTATTATATTCTGTAAAATTGGACCAGTTATTCTAATTATTTTTTATAGACATTCAATTCAATATTGAAAAACTTTGCAATCTTTGTATTTTACTAGAGTGGTTTTGAAAAACAAACTTGCAGAATACCTGCTCTAGAGATATGCAATAAAACTAAAAGCTTTAATTGGTAGGGGTAGAAGTTACTGTAAACTTAAGTGTGCTATTTGACCTACCACAATTAATATGATAATTACTGCTTTCAGGAACCATGTTGTTTTCAAGTAATGTTTGAAATTCTGGTATTCATGTATTTTTCTTTTCGCTCTATTTGGGACAATTCGATGCCTCCATTCAGTCTCAAAAGACAAAGGATACCCCCCTTGTAGGGGCAGCTGTGTGTGGAATTGTGAGGCAATGGTTGCACAATCTCCAACCACACCTCTCCTGAATCGGCACTGTTTGAGTCCAGTGGCAAGGAGAAGTCCAGGACGACTGGAAACAATGCCGAGATAAGCGGAGAGCACATATAGAATCTGGAAGTCCCAAATGGTCACCCATTTAGTACCGACCAGGTTCAATGTTGCTTAACTTTGGAACCATAATTATGTTAACACACCGGTGGGAACCGGTGTGTTAACATAATTATGCCGCGGACAATTATATCGATAATAATAGGAACATATGTGTTTTTAAGATGTTTTTAGAGATCATTGCCGCCCCCCTCCGTTTCTTGAGCCATTTTTTTTTATATCTATATTCATATTTATATCTGTTTTTTTTTTTAATATTTATATTTCTATCTGATTTTTTTTTTAATATTTATATTTATATCTGATTTTTTTTTAATATTTATATTTATATCTGATTTTTTTTAATATTTATATTTATATCTGATTTTTTTTAATATTTATATTTATATCTGTTTTTTTATATTTATATTTATATCTGATTTTTTTAATATTTACATTTATATCTGATTTTTTAATATTTATATTTATATCTGTTTTTTTAATATTTATATTTATATCTGTTTTTTTGATATTTATCTTTATATCTGATTTTTTTATATTTATCTTTATATCTGATTTTTTTTAATATTTATATTCATATCTGATTTTTTTTTAATATTTATATTTATATCTGATTTTTTTAATATTTATATTTATATCTGACTTTTTTATATTTATCTTTATATCTGATTTTTTTTTTAATATTTATATTTATATCTGATTTTTTTTAATATTTACATTTATATCTGATTTTTTTAATATTGATATCGTCTCTCTTATCTGTATTTCACTATAACTTGGTCTTCACATGATTTTTTGTCGCTATTTTATTATAGATTTCGTTTGATTAATCTAGTACTTTCCGCATTTCTTCCAGTGGAGGTCTTGTTAGTGCTCTTTCCATCCTCCTTGATCCTTCACAACTATTTTATGTAGTATCAGCCAAAGCTTATCCCATTTGCATGGATTAGGGGTCAATGTATATGTTTTTTTTACGATTTCAGTTATTTTCCGACAAGCAGCAATTTCCTATCCTTCACTCTTGAAGTTCCTTCTACTTTAACAGTTTCTTTCCTGCTAGATTTTGGAATTTTTTCTCCGTTTCCTTGACTGTACTAAACTGTAGAAGCTTAAATTTAATGTGAAGATATCTCGTTTCTCAACTTTCCACATAGTCCTCTGCCATATAATATAATTATTTTTGCTTCCAGGAACCGCGTTGTTTTATGCGTTTTAATGCATTCAGAAAAGTTTGTAAACAAAATAATTATTTCGATTGCGCATGTGCAAGAGTCCGACAATTCTTATAAAAATTAATAGCTTTTATATTCTGAAAAATTGTGCTAATTATTCTAATTACCTTTTATAGACATTCGATTCAATACTGAATACTGTTTGTATTTTAGTAGAGAGGTTTTGAAAAACAAACTTGTGGAATACGCGTCCCAGGGATAGCCAATAAAACTAAGAGCTCTAATTTTTTTACGCCACTTATCACAGCACAAAGGCCACTAGAGCATAAGGATTAATGAGTGTACAGAGGTCACCGGGACAACAGTGTAATGGACGTTTGTGGTGGAAATTGGGTAGAATTTGATTATTCAAGGGTACTATTCAACAAGACCTTGTTTACATTGGACTTGGAACGACCCTATTTTAGTAAGCTGGAAAGCAGGCCAGCGGAACAGAGTTCCACGGGCGGGTCGTTTTAGTTATTTAATTTATAAGAATAGAAGTGATTGCCAATTTAAGTGGGCTATTTGAACTTACTTGACCGGAACAATTTCGTTTCGGTTAATTTCCGTTTTGTATTGTCTCCTGTTATCGATATTCAATCAATTTTGGTACCAGATATTTTAAATTCTTTCATAGCCGATATTATTTTATTTGTTTTATTTATTTATTGTAATCAAATTTTTTTTTTTTTTTTAAATTCAAATATATTAATTTTCGCTAATAAATTCTTTTTTAAGAAATTTGTTACATCCTTCTAATCTAATCCTGGCCCTGACCTAACCCTAACCCTAACCGACAGTCCTCGGACTTGAGGGTTAGTGGTAAAAATTGCTGTTAACTGCCCTAAAACGCTAGAATATCTTGGAAATAAAGGATCATTTTACAGTAAATTTATATACAGAAGTGGATTGCCCCCCCCCCCGTCCTCTTGATTTTAAACAGATTTGTTTTTCTGCTTTTTTTTTGTTTTTTTTTCAAGGTGTTCACTTGTAATTGCCTTAAAACATGTACAATCTCATTTTTGTGAAATGATTCAGAGAAAAGTTTTAATCTACAAATGTACAAAAAATATTTCTCGTTGGGGTCTTTTTTTTTTAAGATAAATATAATAACTCAGAAAATCCTGAGAATACTATTGATTTAAATAGTTTAATTTTCCATGAAAAACTGCATTGCACAATAGTATCACAACTAAAAATTATATATATATATATATATATATATATATATATATATATATATAAACGCTGTGAAACAGCAAAACAGTACTGTATATGGATGACTATATATATATATATTAAGTTATAAACATATATATGGCAATTAAGCTACACAGAATATTCAAGAATATACAAGAATATTTTATGCAGCTTAATTGCCATATATATTTTCATAACTTACTACCTAGCTCTACCTATGTATTGAGCACTGTTGAAGTAAATACTGAAAAATTTACGTATAAAATTATATCTTCGTATTTGTGATTATGTGATTAAATGAAGTAATCATATATATATATATATATATATATATATATATATATATATATATTGGGTAGAAAGATAAAATTGTCTCCCTTAAAGAAAACAACACTACAGCTTTATTTTAAAACTTTTATTGAAAAAATCAATTTGGATAACTTGACTATGTAGTAGAACTGCATCTATTCACTGTAGCCGCCTTCAGCCTCAATCATCGCCTCTCTACTGATCCGGAATTGGGAGAGCATGCTTTTTCCACAAGCGCCGGCGGGAGTTTGGTGAATATTCAATGGATGTCGCCCATCAGCTTGGTTTTGCTGTTGTGGGAAGTCATGTTGGTGATATTCTCGACATATGACCAAATGAAGTAGTTTAATGGGTTCCGGTCAGGGGAGGAGGGGGAGTTAATGAGAGAAGATACAAAGTCGTAGCACTCCTTCTGAAGCCAAGCCTGGGTCTCTTTGAACTTGTGGGCCAGCGCCGAGTCCTGCTGCCACACGTAGGGTTTGCCAGCGGCCACCTGATTGCAACACGGGAGCACCATACACTTCAGAACATCCAGGTACACTTTGATTTTGACTTTCAAGCTGACTTCGAAAATGTGAGGTGGCATGATATGGCCTTCACTTGAAACCACACCAAAGACCATAACCATGGCTGGAAACCTTTGTTTCCCCCTGGGCAAGTTCCTGCTATTTGTGGCAATCCAGCGACGCATTTTGTGGGTGCTGGCAATGATCCTGTTGTTATAATTTGGATAGGTAGAGAGCATGAGTTGTACAACGACGCATCTCCAATCTCGCTCATTGAACATTGTGTCACTTTCAGACATGATAAAAGGCTCCTACCGCTCTTGGGATTCGTACACAACGGCCAACTAGTAAATGGTCTGAAAAAAAAAAAAAAAAAAACTTTTTTATCCAACGGAAATGGAATCGTGTCGTTTTTTCTATGGCGACAATTTTATCGTTCCATCCTGTATGTTTTATATTTATTACAATATGCGCAGCTCATCAGCACTAAGAAAAAATATTTTAAAAAAGACAATAGAAAGTTACATCAGCTTAAATAAAAATGAAAAAAATAGGTATCTGTTTCTAGTGAAGAGGTATAATACTTAATAAAGTATTTATAGCTCTAGTATTGCACTATCGAGCTATTTAAATGAACTTTGTGTTACAAATATCTATATTTGAAGACAAAATCAAAAACTTTATTTTTAAAAAGTAAAAAGAGAGAGTGGGGAAGGGAGAATGGCAGTGAGAGAGTGTGTAACGTAGTACACATCTTTGTACATATAGACCAAACACGCTATAGCAGAGTACGTCACAAGGAACATAAAACAAGTAATAACTTGACACCTTTTTGTAACAAAGACATTTATTTTCACATTCTCCCGCCACACGTAACTTCTTCTTACGGCTGTGACGTCACCCACGTCTTTAACATGATCGTCCTCTCTAACGTCCTCTCTCTCTCCTTTATATATTTTTCTTTTTCCTTGCCGTGACGTCATTTCGCACACGGCTCAGTATTTGCATGTAGCTGTTACAAGGGGAGAAAAGGAGTTTTGTCTTATTTCCTTTATCGATTAATTTTGTTTTCTTATCGATTAGTTTTGTTTTCTTTATCGATTAGTTTTGTTTTCTTATCGATTAGTTTTGTTTTCTTTATCGATTAGTTTTGTTTTCTTATCCATAAGCAGAGAAAGAAAGAGAGAGTGAGTTTTGGTTTCCTTTTTTTTTTTTATTTCGTTTCGATGATTTCAAGTAACGAATAGGAATGAAATTACAAAGCGATAACAACTAGGCGAAAGCTGTTCGTAATAATAAAATAATAAAAGATTAATATGTTAAGAACTGTTATATTTGCCTTTCAAATGAAACACATGCAACGTTTGTTCTTGTTTTGTTTTTGTATTTTTATATTTGCATTCTGTGGTTTTTGTTGTTTTTGTAGTTCTTCTGATCTGTTCTTAGTTTTCATTTGTTTCATTTTATTTCTAATGTTTTTTTTTACTTACTTAATTTTAACCTGTTCTTCGCATTTTTTTTTTTTTTTTTTTGTATCAAAACAAATTTCTTGTTGCCGTGTGCATTCGAGGCTAGAAAAACGAATCCTGCAGGTAATGAGTTTGTTCTGAATAGACCTACATTGTTTTTTGCTGTTTTTTTTTTTTGTGTGTGTGTGATTATTCTTGTTTGTTTTGCTTTGTTTTGTGATCCTGAATTGGCAGACATCTTTTTTCTATTTATTTATTCATTTTCATCCAATCACAGGAGAGATCGGCAATGTTTTCTTGCTTTGTAAAAGTTTGGAAATAAGGAAGTAGACGCAGTTCGGTTACATTTTTTTTTTTTTTTTTTGTATTTCTTTTTTTTATTTCTTCTTTTTTTATTTCTGTTACTTTTAATCTGACAAAATTCGCGATAAAAAAGGAAAAGACGTGCACAGATGAATAGATTAGGCAGTCGACCCTAAATCGAATCATTTTAGTGAAACAGGTTAGGATTAGTGTTAGGATTAGTGTTAGTGTTAGGATTAGTGTTAGTGTTAGGATTAATGTTAGCGTTAGTATTAGTGTTAGGGTTATAATTAGTGTTAGGATTAGGATTAGTGTTAGGATTAATGTTAGGATTAGTGTTAGAGTTAGGATTAGTGTTAGGGTTATTGTTAGTGTTAGGATTAGTGTTAGAGTTAGGATCAGTGTTAAGATTAGTGTTAGGGTTAGGATTAGTGTTAGGATTAGTGTTAGTGTCAGGATTAATGTTAGAGTTAGTATTAGTGTTAGGGTTAGTTTTAGTGTTATGGTTAGGATTGGTGTTAGGGCTAGGATTAGTGTAAGGATTAATGTTAGGATTAGTGTTAGAGTTAGGATTGAGCTTTTTTGTTTGGTTGGATTAAAATATATATATATATATATATATATATATATATATATATATATATATATATATATATATATATATATAGTGAATCAAAGGAGAGATCGAAGTTTACCATTGCTTATTTCGGGTAAACATTGCATCTCCTTTGATTCACTATATATATATATATATATATATATATATATATATATATATATATATATATATATATATATATAAAATTTGAAGTTGCTATTTTTCAAAGGGAAGGTAACCAGTGAACTATAACGAGGTTAATACAAGAGTGCCTCAATACCCGAGTAGAGCAAGTTACACTTTCAATTTGTCTTTACATAAGCAGTAATTTGTTGCTACACAGTCATGGGCATGCTTCGGTCTTCTAGTATTTAGCAACTAGAAACCTTTTCAAGCTACAACGCTTATATTCAGAAGTGGAATTTCGCTTTTGAATAAAGTGTTGTTGCCTGAAGAGGTCACTAGTTACTAAATACTAGAAGACCGAAACATGCTCATGACCGTGTAGCAACACATTACTGCTGATGTTGAGACAAATTGAAAGTGCATATATATATATATATATATATATAGAGAGAGAGAGAGAGAGAGAGAGAGAGAGACAGACAGACAGACAGAGAGAGAGAGAGGCGTAGCGAGGGGGTAGGAGGGCGGTCCGCCTTAGGCGACACGTTCCGGGGGGGGGGGCGTTTTGAGGAGGAAAAAGTAGAAAACGATTAAAATGATAAAAAGCTAACAAAAGAATCTGAAATTTTATACCAAAATGATTTTTTAAAGTTGTAATATGTTTTGTGTGTGTGTGTGTGTGTGTGTGTGTGTGTGTGTGTGTGTGTGTGTGTGTGTGTGTGTGTGTGTGTGTGATACTGTTTTTAAACGGATTTTAAATCGTTGATTGTAATTCCATAACAATAAATATTTTAAGGACTTTCTGGAATCGGGAAGGTAAAGGGATTATCAAGGGCCAGCGGGGGGGGGAGCAAATCTTACGACCGCCTCCGGTGGAAAAAATAGTTGCTACACCACTATATATACTGCTTGTTCCCTTAAAATAGGGATTATATATATATGTGTGTGTGTGTGTGTGTGTGTGTGTGTGTGTGTGTGTGTGTGTGTGTGTGTGTGTGTGTGTGTGTGTGTGTGTGTGTGTGTGTGTGTGTGACTAATGTATTTTGGTGTCTGAGGAGTAGCTATTTTGGGAATATTTTTAAATAATATAATATTCAAATTTGTCCAAATGATTACGAAACAATTGTAACACAAAACTTCGATATATATGAGGGAATTTAACATTTTCAAAATTTATTATTCAAAAACAAGGAATACAACATAGAAACGATTATTCCCTTTTCGAGCAATAAATTTCATAAATGTTATTTTACATAGTTCATTTCGCATTATATATTTCAAAATTTTGAGCTTTTTTCCAAATAGGATTAATTTGTAAATATTAATATTGATAATAATTTTTCTATTATTTTATATATATATATATATATATATATATATATATATATATATATATATATATATATATATATAAAAGTGAAATTTTCTCTGTGTGTGTCTGTGTGTGTGTACATTTCCCTACCAAACTACTCTTTCAATTTTCAGTCTATAAACTCGAGATTTGACATCAGCGGTACTGAGATTTGGGAAAATCTTTTTAATCGGTTTTCGGCCAGAAATTTGACTGTCAAGGGGTCAAAGTTCAACGATTTGACCTTTGAAAACTCTACCCGACGCCAATTTTGGGTCTAAAACCTTGAAATTGTAGATGTACGTTCCCTGGACAAGGATAATTTTTTAACTTGATTTGAACCCAAAACAAAAAATGTTAAGGAGACAAAATCGGGGTCAAAGTTAAAAAAAAAATTGACCTCTCAGCCAATTTTTGGTCTAAACATTCGAAATTTAACATAAAGTGTATTCAGACACAAGGCAAGCTTTTTAATCGGTTTTTTGCCGAAATTTTAGCTACCAAGGGGCCAAAGTTCAAAAGATTTGACCTTTGCGGTCTCTAGCAAACTATTCAACCAATTTTTTATCTAAAAATTTGAAATTTTACATAGAGGGTATTCAGATATACAGCAAGCATTTTAACCACTTTTGGGGCGAAAATTTGGCTGCCAAGAGGTCAAAGTTAAGATAGTTGTCCTTTGAAGACTACCAAACTCCTGCGCTAATTTTGGGTCTAAATACTTGAAATTTTAGATGTAGGTTACCTGGGCGTGAGTCAAACTTTTATATATATATATATATATATATATATATATATATATATATATATATATATATATATATATATATATATATATATACTAGCAAAAGTACCCGTCGTTGACTGGGTTCAAAAACAGCCTGCAGAAAATGGACTCTGATTTATGAAAATATGATAGGTTATGAAAAAGAAGGGTTGTAAATTTAGGTTGAATTTGGGGGTATCAAAACCAAAGCAAAATATGATGAAAGTAAAAATAAAATAGATAAACACCATAATTTATTATACCATACCTGTTAACACTAAAACACTTATCACAATATTCTGTGGATCTATATTAAAAAACCTTGTTAAACTTTGTGACATATTTCCATTCTATGGAGGTCAGGCGCGAACGAGCACCCCATTATTATATTATACCATATTTCTTCAAACTGAAACCTAATTATCAAAGTATACTTACGCAGATAGATATGAAAAGTCTTTATTAAAGTTTGTGCCTATTTCGATTCTATGGAGGCCAGGCGCGAACGCAGACCCCACAATTTTATTATACCATCTCTATTTAAGTTAAAACATACTTATCAAAGTATACTTATGTACATCTATATAAAAAACACTTGTAAACGTTTTTTTTTTTTTAATTTTTTAATTTTTTATTTCCATAATTTGTGGACCAGGCACGAACGCAGACCCCACAATTTTAATGAACCACCGTTCTGCCAGATCAAACATACCCATTCCTGTGTCTCGATACATCTTCTATCATTTTCTATAATAGTCAACCATATAGGAGCCTATTCGTGACTAGACACACACACACACACACACGCACACACGCAGCTTTATATTATAGATATAGGCAAATAAAGTTATGAACATTACATAGGCCCCGAGCAACGCTGGGCTGAACTGCTAGTATATATATATATATATATATATATGTGTGTGTGTGTGTGTGTGTGTGTGTGTGTGTGTGTGTGTGTGTGTGTATTATTTCTCTCTCTCTCTCTTTCTCTCTCTCTCTCTTGTTCACTCTGTATATTTATCCCTATTTATCTCTCTATCTATACCTTCATTTCTCTCTCTCTCTCTCTCTCTCTCTCTTTCTCTCTCTCTCTTTCTCTCTACGCTTCTATCTATTTGTTATTAGGCTAGTGCCTTCCATGATTGTCTTTTTGACACGTTCTCTGTCTATTTCTTTCACAATCTTCCCCCTTTTCTTTCTATCTATCTATTTATCTATCTATCTATCTATCTATCTATATATATATATATATATATATATAGATATATATATATATTATCCGTCTCTTTTTCTCTCTGTTTATCTCTCTACATATATATCATCTTACACCACACATACACTCTCTCTCTCTCTCTCTCTCTCTCTCTCTCTCTCTCTCTCTCTCTCTCTCTCTCTCTCTCTCTCTCTTTATCTATCTATCTATCTTCTTAATTGGCGTAATGTTTCCCATGATTGCTCATTTGACGCTTAGTCGAACATTCTGACTCACATCACATTTCGCGTTGGTGGCAAATTCATACGGCAGCATCTTTGCTAACATTCGTTCTTTCTACAGGAATGATTTTTCTTGCTTTGCAGCGAGAGGTGGGGGTGGAATGGTGACCGAGGTCTTTCCATTATTTTCTATCGAATCTTCGTTTGCTTCGTTGCACAAAGAGTAAAATTTGTTTTTTTCTGTTATTTCGTTTCGAAACTCTATTAAAGACGACGCAAACGCAAACAAAAACTAACTTGTAAGCCAGTCAGGAATGCGTATCTATGCACATGCTGTTGTTCTTAAAAACAGTTCAAAAATATATGTGATGCAGGGGGAGGTAACTATGTAAGTCTACATTTCCAGACGATAGTCTTTACGCATGGAATAATCGATAGTCTAAGTGGCTGACTAAAACAGTCAAACTTCTTCCACCAATACATAACATCAAAACTACCTGTTATATGCGAAATTTACATATATAGCGTATAAAGTTATCTTGTCGAATTTTCGAGTCAGACCCAAATAGCATTTAAGCTAACCAATAAAGCTTTGTTTCTGACAAGCCAATTTGCATATGTTATTGTTGCACCACGTTATTGGCAATATAATTAAGTTTTATGCAAAGGGAAAAAAAAGTCCTACTTGAAAATTTAGATATCTTGTCTGAAATTTTAGCAAGTATTAGACATAAATTAATAAATATCCCTCAAACTCAGTTTCTTTGGGGCATTTTTAAGTTATTAAGTTAGCATAATATAAGTGAAACGTCCTATCTAAAAATTCAAATCCTTCAGATTTGCATAAAATTTTATGCATAGTCAATAAAAACCAAATAAAATTCTCAAGATCCCTTAGGGTTAAATTTTTGATTTGGGAGATTTTCTGGAATCATATATATTATAGTAAAATAAATATAGAAATAATATTTATTATTTGTTTGCGTTCAAAAAATATGAGCGATCTTTCTAAGGGAAAACTAATTCCCTATCTCCTAGGAAAGAAACGATAATACTGGATTTAATTATTGTTAAAAATCAACAACAAAATATATTTTATATATATATATATATATATATATATATATATATATATATATATATATATATATATATATATATATAGCGGGAAACGCCCGGCTTAGTCCAGACGTAAGATACGCTTAAATATGATATTTTAGTTTGTTCAGATTTCATTCATATTAATAGAGTCGTGATTTCAAAAGTAAAAAAAAAAAAAAAAAAACGATTTTTGGTGCCATCAGCCAGAATCGAAACCGAAAGCAAAACTGTAGCATTCAAAACTGGTGACGTTACCACTGTACCAACTTGACATGCATATGAACTGATTAAAAATTAAAAATTGAAAAAAAAAAAACTAAGATGAATGTACAAAATGTATAACGATTTTTTCCAATTGGACCCCTTTTTTAACCTTTTAAAAACTATTTTAACCGGCAAAAGGCCAACAAAAGGACGGTCCGTAAAAAATCCAATCATTTGAAGCCCCTAGCGCCGCTCTGTGACATTTAGTTTCGAAGGAGATAGAGTTTTAAAATATGGAGACAGACAGACAGTCAGACATATAGTCTTTTATATAGAAGACTGGGGGCGGCGGTCATAAAATATGCTTAAATATAATATTTTAATTTGTCCAGATTTCGTATGAATCATTATAGAGTCGTGATTTCAGAAGTAAAAAAAAAAGTATTTGGGTGCCATCAGCTAGAATCGAAACCAAAAGCACAACCATAGCATGCGAAGCTGGTGACGTCATCACTGTACCAACTTGAAACGCATATAAACTGATTAAAAATTAATAAGTAAAAATAAACTAAGATAAATTTATAAAATTTATAACGATTTTTTTAATTCCCCCCCCCCATTTTTTACCCTTAAAACCATTTTAACTCCATTCCCCGCCCCCATTTTTTACCCTTAAAAACCATTTTAACTGGCTAACGATCCATGAAAGAACGGTCCGTAAAAAATCCAATCATTTGAGGCCCCTAGAGCCGCTCTGCGACTCTTAGTTTCGGTAGAGATAGAGTTTGAACATATGGAGACAGACAGACAGACATATCGCCTTTTATATATTAGATATATAGTACGTATTAACTGATTTTCCAGCAAAACTGATGTTGTTGGGTGTGGCTGTGTCTATGACTGATGCATCTTGAAATGAATGCTGGGGAGAGTACGGCGTGTGGTGAGTGCAAACTAAGTTTATAAGTTTTTTCAATGGTGGTCGGCGAAGTGATCGCGGCAATTAACTGGCAGCTGTTTACGCCGAGTTGGTCTAAGTGCAGGCGTAACACAAATAGCGATTTACCATTCCATTCGTTCTAACCAAACACGAATGGTTTGGAATTTTGTTATTGTCTTAATCAACCTCATCTTTTTAGATTTTGGAATATTCATCTGAATCGTTCATCCTCTGAATTCTTTGCTAGCATTTTTCTTTGAATTAGGCAACAATAAATGTTAGATGGAATAGATTCCAGTCCAGAAAACAGCAATTCTTCCCTCTTTGTCAGAAACAACATGCATGGAATGTGAGGACTAAAAGAACAAAATAAGGGGAGTAAGAGTTCCAAGTTTGCCGAAAGTAAACCCCAATTTTCTCAATAAATATGGAAGCCATTAACAAACTGATAAAAAAAAGATTTTATATGTCAAGGGTGTGAGTTCCATATAGAAACGTTGATTTAATTTGAATAAAATAAAATACGCATCAAGTGCGCTTGAAAGCCAAATCACAAAGTAATATTAGGAAAATAAACAAATATTTTACTTGTTTGAAATTTATAACATAAATATATTTCGGAGTTAAACTCCATCTTCAGTATGTTGTTTTCTTTCTTTCTTTCTTTTTTCTTCTTTTCTTCTTTCTTGCCATGTTGTAAACTTAACCAACTTTACAACATGGAAAGAAATGAAGAAGAAAAAAAAACAAATAAAACAACATATTGATGATGTAGTCTAGCTCCGAAATATATTCCTGTTATAAATTTCAAACAAGTAAAATATTTGTTTATTTTCCTAATATTACGTTGTGATTTGGCTTTCAAGCGCACTTGGTGCGTATTTTATTTTAAGGCTTTATACATTTTTAAACTTAAGGAAGACAACTCCAATTACTATTATAGTCTTCAATTTAAAATGCATTATTCCCCCTTGCTGATTTTTATTTTAAAGTAATTATTCAAAATTGCTTCATGTTATCAGTCGTTTGGGCCAGAGGAGGTAATTTATTTTTAAATAAAGTATAACTATGTATATGATTATATTGCAAATAACAAGATAGCAATAACAAACGAAAATTAGCTTGTCAGAAGCAGAGGTTTACTTGTCAGTTTAAATGGTATCCTTTTTGTTTTATTTTACTTCAGTCGAAGTTCTCAAAAATTAAGGAGCCCACGACCTGGGGCTAACACTTGAACTCTATATGAGATACATAGATATTTGAATGTTCCATTTAAGTTCTTTATCTCTCAAACACTGAGTTAGTAAAGAAATTGAGAACATAATTTTCCTCTCCCCAATTAAGCATTTTCATACGTTGTAGTATATCTTTCATTTTGGTCTCTTGGTCTTACTAGATTCCAGGACAAGAATTTATCTAGTCTGGTGGAGTGTCTAGCTTCGTGCTATTACTTGAGGTAACATCAATTGGAGAAGGTGCACCATTCCTTGTAAAAGCTAATGTGGGTTAGATACAGAAAGGAGATCTTATTTGGGCTGCAAATACGAAATGTGATTTTGAATATTTGGTCAGCGTTTACTCCCAGGGAAAAGTATCCTCATACCAGGTTGTCATGACAACCCCATCTACGGAGAGACCTTAGACACTCGAAGATAGTGTCTAGTAGGCATTCAAGTTCTCTCCAGTAGAAATTCAAGTTAGTGTGTCTGATTTTGTGATTTTATAAATCCAACAACATAACTGTATATGTTAGATTTATGTGCATGTGAATATATGTGTGTGTGCGCGTGTGCGCGCGCGTGCGTGTGTATGTAGACATGTGTAATATATTAACATCTAATGATGATTTTTTTTTTTCATTTTTCTTTCTTTTTAGGTGAGTACAAGCCTTTTTTATAAATATTGGTTGTTTTACAAATAAAGAATAAAAAAGAGAAAAACATTTTATTTATTACAACAAATCAAGTAAGTTTCAAATTCTTTCCTTTTTTTTTTTCTTAAATATACATGTTCCCGGGCCAATAACTTGTAATATAACAACTAATCACCAAACAATTTTGGAGATTCGATTTAACACATAAAATAAAGGACTGTTAGTTTGCTTGTCTCAAAATACAATAACCGATGCCACACATGCGATCGGTTATAATCAAGATTGTCTGCTCTTTTTGATTTCCGGTTTTTGTTGTCCATTTGGATGGATAATTAGATGTGATCAAGCGGACATAAAACTAGTCTTAACATGAGGAAGGGGGAGACTTTAACGTTATCTGAGAGGAAGATGACGATTAATTAGAAGGGACCACATCTTGCTTGTCATCGTCGTCCTGTCTGCAGAGCAGAAACCGGAAGTCAAATTTGACTATAACCTGCTACTCTAGATGCCATGTTTATTGTAGTTAATGCATGAACACAAAACAAGGGGCACGTTTAGGTGCTTGTGCAGTATAATTCCATTTCAAATAAACGCATTTTAGATAAAAACACTATTACGTATTTATGTTTCATGTTGAAAATAAAAAAATACAAAATTACAAAATATGATCAAGTAGAAAAATAATTACAAGTACAAATAAAATTTATTGAATTATAAAATTTCATCATATTTCTTAACGTTCAAGAATTCTTCAAATTCAAGCGAGCTAATTGAAGTCTTTTTTTTTGTTTTTTTTTTTTTTTGTTTGTTTTTGTTTTTTGCAAGAAACATAGTAAAGTGTTAGGCTGTGTAAGGTGTTAACTTTGGTCAAAATTGCCTGCTCCTTCTTTTATCGGATTGATTCGATTATTGATTATCGATAATTATCAAAAACATTCCAATAAAAAACTTATCTAAGAACACTGCCAGACACATAAAGTACCTTTGTGTGAAATTTCGTAAAAATCGGCTCAACCGTTTTTAAGTTTATAGGGAACAAACGAACACACACACAAGCACACACACATGCACACATACACACACACACATACACATTCATCAGTGCGAGAAGGGTACAAAATCGTAGCATTCCTTCTGAAATCAAGCCTGGGTCTCTTTGGATTTGTGGACCAACACCGAGTCCTGCTGCTTTACCTAGCGCCTGCCAGCAGCCACCTCATTGCACCAGGCGATCACCACACTCTTCAACACATCCAGGTACATTTTGTTGACTTTCAAGCCGACTCCGAATATGTGAGGTGGCATGATGTGGCCCTCACTTGAAACCACAGTAAAAACCAGAACCGTGTCCGGAAACTTTATTTTCATCACCCTGGGCACATCCCTCGAGTGTTGAACTGCTCGGATTTGCATATTGCAGGTGCTGGCAATGGTCCTATTGTCATAACTTGGATCGGTAGCGAGCATAAGTTGTACAACTGCGCATCTATAAGTGTGTCAGAAATTTCGTGAAAATAGTGAATAATTCCACCCCATCTTTCCAAGCTTATAACTCCTCGAAAAATGTAATTCAAGCCCTAATTTTTTTTAAATTAAAGGAGCAAGGACCAAGGTTTCATTAAAAAAAAAAATAAATAAAAAAAATAAAAAAAAAAAAGTGGTTTTTTTTTTTAAAGGTTTTAAACTTCGGACTTTACAGGTAAATTTCTAAAAAACATTACGTTTTTTTTTTTTTAAATTTGAATATATTATTTATTGACCTTTTCTCTTCTACAACAAATGCCTTAATGAATCTTGCTTTCCGGGCTGCTGGAAAACTGCTTCTGTTGTACCAGTATTCAAGAATTCTGGCGAAAGAACTGACCCATTAAATTATCGCCCTATTAGCCTCCTCCCACTTTTTGCCAAAATATTTGAGACCTTAATTAACCATGCTCTAGTCCAGCACCTTACAGATGCTAAACTTCTGACCGACCAACAATATGGATTTAGACAAGCCCGTTCCACGGCAGACATCCTCACTGTAATCTCTGAACGCATATACCATTCACTGGACAAAGCGGGAGAGGGCAGAGCGGTAGCTCTAGATATATCAAAGGCTTTTGACAGGGTATGGCATGAGGGTCTCCTCAGGAAGATTAGATCATACGGTATCACTGGTAGAATACTTGACATAATTAAATCCTTCTTAGATAAGAGAAAACTCCAGGTTGTCCTCGACGGTCGTACATCTAAACAATATGATATAAATGTGGGAGTGCCCCAGGGATCTATCCTTGGACCTCTGCTGTTCCTGATATTCATAAATGACCTCCCTGACAAAATTGACTCTGAGATGGGTATATATGCTGATGACACCACACTCTATAGCAGGCACGACAGGAAAACAAATGAACATATATCTAAAGTAATGGCAGAAACACTAGAGGATGACCTCCAATCAGTAGTGGAATGGGGACAAAAATGGATGGTCACGTTCAATGCCGCCAAGACAAAACTGGTTTCATTCAATAATTACAAGAAACCTTCTCTACCACCTATAGCAATGGCCAACGACTCTTTATCTGAGAGTACATCTCTCAAGCTCCTTGGCCTAACGTTCACAGGAAACATGAGCTGGAACAATTACATCGAGAGCATTGCCAGGGCCGCTGCGAGGAAGGTGGGCTCTCTCTACCGTGCTAGAAAACTTCTAACACCTGAAAGTATCCTGTACCTCTACAAGGCCACTATTCGCCCATGTATGGAGTATTGCTGTCATATTTGGGCTGGTGCATTGGCTACTAGTCTCTCGCTCCTTGACAGGGTTCAAAAGAGAGTCGCAAATCTGATAGGCCCTGAACTGGCATCTAAGCTTCAGCCTCTGTCCCATCGTCGAAACGTTGCATCCCTCTGCCTGTTCTACAAGTATTATAATGGTGAATGCTCTGATGAACTGCAATCACTTGTGCCCCCACGACGTAAACACCCTCGAGATGCCCGACAAGCTGCAAAATCCCACCCCCACACTGTAGAGATCCCTAGATGTAAAAGATCTTTCTACTCCAGTAGTTTCTTCCCCAGAACTGCTAGACTTTGGAATTCCATTCCAGGTCACTGCTTCCCCAACTGTACTGACTTGCACAAGTTCAAGCGCAACGTGAACCAACATCTCGCTGCCCAAATCCCTACATAGTACCCCAGTAGATGTTTCCCCTGATAGTAGCCCCCTACACCAAAGTGGCAATATGCCTTGTTTGGGGTGAAAATGTAATAAAAAAAAAATTAAAAAAAAAAAAAAAAATTGTGATATATAAGACTTTGGTACATAAATTAATTATTTACTTTTTAATAGACATTTCAAAATGGGAGGCATGAATTATTCGACCCCCTGTCTTTCCAAGCTTATAACTCCTTGGAAAATGTAATTCAAGCCCTAATTTTTTTTTTTTCAATTAAAGGAGCAAGGACCAAGGTTCCATTAAAAAAAAAAAGAAAAAACAAATAACGTGCTTTAAAAAAAAGGTTTTAAACTTCAAACTTTACAGGTAAAATTCTAAAAAACACTACGTTTTTTTTTTGTTTTGAATTTGAATATATTATTTATTGACCTTTTCTCTTCAATTTGTGAGTAAATTAATTATCTACTTTTCGGTGAGTAAATTAATTATTTACTTTTTAATAGAAACTTGAAAATGAGGGGGGGGTGAATTAAAAAAAAAAATGTTTGTCTAAAATATTATATTCGTGTTATTGAAAAGAGCATTAAATTTCACATTGACCCTGAAAATATCGTAAAAATAGAATCAATAGAAAAATTTTGATAGATTTTTAAAGTTTAAAAATTGAAAAATATTGAGTTCGGAAAATCCATTACTGTTTTAAAAAATATATATATTTCTATTACTTTTAAAACAACTTTAATAGTTTATTTTGGAAGTAAAATCCATAAAGAAAATAAATAACCCACTTTTAACAGAGAAATTACGAGATTCTTATATTTTATTCGCAGTTTCGTGTTAGGGGTGTCAAAAATTCCTACAAAAATTCTGATACACCTAGCGCATCTCTGATCTTGAACATTGTGACATTTCCAGACATGATTTGGGATTTGTACACAACTAGCCACCTAGTAGATTGTCTGCAAAAGTAAAAAAAAGAAAACAAGATTTTCTCAAACAGAAATGGAATCATGCCGTCTTTTCTATGGTGACAATTTTATCGTTCCACCCTGTAATATTAGATATATATACAAATATTTTCATTTCAGAATATTCTGGCAAACAGTTGTACTGAAAGACCAAAGATGGCGTCTAGTAGACATTCAAATGATCAAATGTTGGCGTTTAAATATGAAAAAAACCTGATCTAAATGCAAATATCATGTTTTTTGTGCCATTTACTGTGGTATTTATATGAGCATTCGGATTTATTTCTAAAAATGTCGCATATGACTGATTTTGAGGATAGCCAATGACTATTAGTTTGTTGATCTTTAAAAGAACCATACTTAGTCATATAAGGCCAGCCGTGAAAAGGTGTAACCCCAAGAATTATCATCATATCGTATGAATCCAAAGTTTCTATTGTTGGCATTTGTTTCTCCAATAAATTTCTAGTCAGAATTTTTTCTAAAAAAAAAGACATCAACGATTACAGGAGGGGCCACGTGAAGGTTGCCAACATCCTGAGTGAAAGTGATTTTTGTAAAACGAACTGGATTCGAATTTGGGACACCCAGGTCGTCAGTCCATGTGGTTAACCACTTGGCCATCCTAACTTCCCTGTGTGTATGTTACCCTAGCATAAAATTGATAACCAGTCTTAAATATCATAAAACAAGTGAAGTGTGCATGGTTCCCCATGAGTGCACAGTAAACGAGGCATAAAAAAATTACTAAATTCAGCATTTGCCACTCCCCCCACACACACCATTTAGCCCCAAAAGTCCCCAGGGGACGTCAAATCCTGGTGAAAATGAACAAATGTTAGGCCTTAACATATGTAAATTTGAGTTCTGCACCATGCAAGAAAAGAAATGACTAAGTTCATCATTTGCACCCCCTCCCTATTTAGCCCCAAAAGTCCCCAAGGCCTTATCATATTTAAATTTGAGTTCAGCACCATGCAAAACTGCTAAATAGACATACACAGAAATTTCTGGACAAATGGTAAAATAGTCCTGAAAATGAAGTGTTTTATTAGCCGTAAAAAGAGCCCCTGGGGCACACCCAAGAGTTATCGCGAAGTATAGACAAAGAAAATTATATAGAAATCAGTTAGTTACAACTTTTCAGAGAGTTTTATAAAAATCCAGGGAATCAATATTTTTTAATAAGCACAAAAGTGTCAATTTTAGCCATTTTAACCCGAAAGGCACCCTAGGGGTAGGGTAGTTTTCCCGGAAAATGTGTTTGTTACTTTTTTACTCATATCATGTTTAACGTTTGTGCGAAGTTTTAAAAAATTCCAAGGCGTAGTTACTGAGAAAAGTGCAGCCAGATGAACGGACAAGGGTGAATTTACAGACTCACCCTCCTTTTGTTGAGGGACCAAAAGCATTCTGTATTTTGCTGATTATATATATATATATATATATATATATATATATATATATACGTTGCTTTTTTGTTGTTAATTTTTTTTTTTAAACGATACTTAGGTTAGCGTCTTCACCTTGAAGATCGGATGTTTTTTTAGAAATTGCCCATTTTTTATTTTTTGGGACGTAAACAAATAATATTTTTATTTATTTTTAAAAACAGTAATCTACGTACATGCATGTTTCGGGGCCCTACCCCTCTTCAGCGTAGCTTGACTGTTAGGACTCGAACCTCGGACCCTAAGTGTTTCAGTCCAACGTCTTATCCATTACGCTATTATGCCGTAGACGATTTACTGTTTAGTTTTTATCGTTTATATATTTACGTTGTTTTTTGTTGTTAATTTTTTTTAATGATACTGAGGTTAGCGTCTTCACCTTATATATATATATATATATATATATATATATATATATATATATATATATATATATATATATATAGAGAGAGAGAGAGAGAGAGAGAGAGAGAGAGAGAGAGAGAGAGAGTGTAGCAAGGAATAGGAGGGCGGTCCGCCTCAGGCGACATGTGCCGGGGGGAGCGTTTTGGGGAGGAAAAAGTAGAAAACGATTAAAATGATAAAAAGCTAACAAAAGAATCTGAAATTTTATGCCAAACTAATGTAATCTCTGATGATTTGCTTGGTTTATGCCATTCAATAAAATACGTGTAAGACGCAGTAATTCAAACAATATGAATGTGAATTAAGTGTATATTCCTGTGATTTTTAAATGTTCAATAAAGTTATATATGCTCTGAAAGTTATATATTTATAAATTAGCGATTATAACAAAACAAAAAAAAAAAAACTAAAATAAAGCTCAAGACGTCTTTCAACCGATACATTGTCATATATATATGAGGCCAGTTAAAAATACATAATATACTTTGTTATTTTCTTTAATTTAATCCCTTTTTTAGAATTTATTAGACAAAATTTAACTTTTATTTTACCGTGCCAATAAATATGATCATCACTGTATATATATTAACTAACACAGGTAAAGCAAACCGCGATTTATATATATAATATTTATAATATCTTTGCAAAAACGAAGAAAACGAAATATAAAAAAAAAACATCATATGATTTTTCTATTTCATATTTTGTTGTTTTCATTTTTGAAAAACATTTTATACGCACGCTCGATTATGAAAACCGATAATCATTGACTTTGATTTTATTGCTATTTACCGAATTTTGATACATAGAAAAAAATTGGTAAAAAATATTAATAAGACATATATATGTATATTTACAGAGAGAGAGAGAGAGAGAGAGAGAGAGAGAGAGAGAGAGAGAGAGAAAGAGAGACAAAATAAAGGAATACACCAAGTTATGCGTCTTATTTCTCTATTTCGTCGGAATACTATTTCTATTATTCTCATATATATATATATATATATATATATATATATATATATATCCGTCCACATACACTTTTCCGTGATAAAGCTAGAACCCAGAATTAGATGGAATCGAACAATTGCATCGACAACGGATGCAGTACATCGAAACCGACTTGGGTCTGGCGTTGTCCATTGTCGATGCAATTGTTCGATTCCATCTAATTCTGGGTTCTAGCTTTATCATGAAAAAGTGTATGTGAACAGGTATATATATATATATATATATATATATATATATATATATATATATATATATATATATATATATATATATATATATATATATATATATATATATATATGGTGTGTGTATATAGAGAGAAACAGACAGACAGAAACAGGGAGAGGGTGAGAGAGAGTGGGGGATGAAATGGTTAATAGATATTTCTGACGCTGGGGTTAGCCTAAAAAACTTGAATTATTAACGAATGATAAAATTTTAAAAATTACCATTTTATTTTATTCTTATTTGTATACCCCACCCCCTTAAATCGATGCTCGGGGCTACCGCCTTGGTACCCCTCCCTCCACCCTCTGCACATCACTAAATCATAAATTTCTTTTCATATCCTCTCTAGCCTCTCCTTTCTCTCTCTCTCTCTCTCTCTTCTCTTTCTCTCTCTTCCTCTCACTATATATGTCTGTCTGTCTGTCTGTCTATCTGTCTCTCTCTCTCTCTCTCTCTCTCTCTCTCTCTCTCTCTCTCTCTCTCTCTCTCTCTCTCTCTCTCTTACTATATCTGTCACTCTATCTCTCCTGTTTCTTTTTCGGTCTCCTTCTTTTTTTCCCGCAAATCTCTTCGCCTCTCTCCTTCTTGTCTCCCTATCCCTCCCTCTTTCTCTCCTACTTTCTGTCTCCTCTCTCTCCTCCTCTTTCTCATCCTCTTTCTCATCCTCTTTCTCTCTTTTTTCTCCCTCTCTTTCTATCTCTCTCCCTCACTCTCTCTCTCTATCTCTTCCTCTTCCTAGCCTCCTTTCTTTCTCCCTCTCTCTCTCTCTCTCTCTCGTTCTTGCTTTCTCTTTCTCCGTCTCTCTCCTAATAGCAATCTCTTAATCCCATTCCTCGTCAATAACAACCACGACAAACCTACCGAAATATTTGTACCATATTTTCGTTTTCTCTTTGAGTTTCACTCTTAGCCAATGAAGAAACATTTCCATTGGCGCCCAAGTGGGAATAACCATCATTTTTCATGAAGGTGGGATCAAAATGGTGCTTTCTCTTGTCGGTCATGACTTCTCAATGCTTGCTGCTGGAGATGACGGTTCAGTAAACATATTTGCAAGCGTCAATATTTTCATAGCTGGCCGCTCGTCCCGATCTAACGTGAAACCTTTATTTGAAGAGTTTGTTTAAAACGTCCTCAGGGGGGCGACCTCTCTACGTGTATGTAAGACATTACTCAGATCCTGTTCAAAAGTTAACTCGTTCACATAAGCTCGTGAAAAGGTCACCAGATCTTTACGTTGGCGTTCAGTTATTTTTCTGGTCACATTTTCAGATATGCGTAACGTTTTTCTTTCGGAATTCAATTGCTAACAAACTTCAGTGAGTCTGGTCTAACTTTAATGGAAATTAGTTATCTGACATAATGCACATGAGCGCGTGGAAAATATCAGCAGCAGTGAAGCATGGCTGGCTTGCGAAGAGATTAGAAGCGGCAGCAGCTGAAAAAACTGCATATGCAAATTAGGAAGTGTGCGCGAGATGAAGGAAACAAAGGAGAAAAAATGCAACACGTGCTCGGGGCGAAGCAAAGTGCGACGTCGAAAAAAGTGGACGTGAAAATACGAAGGTAAGAAATGGCTGGCGTCAGTCGGCGTGAGGTCGGAAAAGAAAAGTGTACACGAGGTGAGATGAACGATGGCGAGAGATTTTAAGTGGTGTTGAAACAATTGTAATGGTAAAAAAAAATTTGAGAAAGAAAAATGCCGACCCGATTTTTATTTATTTACTAGCATTTCAGCCCGGCGTTGCCCGGGTGTTTGGAGGTGTATGTTGAGCAAAAAAAAAAAAAAGCGGTCAATTTCTTAACTTTGACCCCTATTATGACCCCTTAACAATTATTGTTTTGGACTCAAATCAAGTTATTAAGTTAGATCCATGTCCAAGGAACCTATATCTAAAATTTAAGTGTTTAGACCCAAAATTGGCGTAGGAGTTTGATAGAGTTCTAAAAGGTCAAATCGTCAAACTTTGACCCCTTAATCGCCAAATTTCTGGCCAAAAACCGATCAAATCGATTTTCCCAAATCTCAGTACCTTGTATATCAAATTTCGAGTCTGTAGACTAAAAATTGACAGAGTTATTGCGTAGAGAAATGTACACGGGCACACACACAAACACACACACACACACACACACACACACAGATACGTTCACGTTTATATATGTACTAGCATGGGTGCCCGGCGTTGCCCGGGTGTTTGGAGGTGTCTGCTGAGAAAAACAAAAACAAAAAAAAAACAAAAACGGTCAATTTTTTTAACTTCGAACCCTATTATGACCCCTTAACCTTTATTGTTTTGGGCTCAAATCAAGTTATTAAGTTAGATCCATGTCCAAGGAACCTATATCTAAAATTCGAAGTGTTTAGACCTAAAATTGTCGGAGGAGTTTGGTAGAGTTCTCAAAGGTCAAATCGTTGAACTTTGACCCCTTAACAGTCAAATTTCTGGCCGAAAACCGATCACATCGATTTTCCCTAATCTTACTGCCCTGTATATCAAATTTCGAGTCTGTAGACTAAAAATTAACAGAGTTATTGCGAAGGAAAATGTACATAGACACATACACAGACACACACACAGACACACACAGACACGTTCACTTTTATAGATATATAGATAGATAGACTAATAGATTAAACAAAATATATACGTATACATAAGTATATATGGAAACAATTTTGTGTTTCTTATAAACATTTTACGCAAATATTATGCAAGTATAAATCATGTAGAATATCTGCATGAATATAATTACATGTAATAGTTAACTAAAGATGATCATCCCATATGAAAACCGAAAAAACTAATAGGGAATTAATTAAAATTAATGTTTAAAAGAATATGCAAATTAGCTAGATCTTTTGCTAGTGAATGCAATTCCACAAGCCATATATAAGAAAATTGTATTTTCTTTTTTCTGTTGTTCTTGGCCTTCGGACCGGGATCAAAGTGTAGTATTAAGTAGGACGTCCCCCAATATGAAAGGGTGAATGCGGTTTTATGGCGAAAGAAGATACTAGCTGGGAGAAACTTTTGATTTTGTTTAGTTCTGGAGTGACAAGGATGACCAACGACCCTCACAATCCCCCCTTTTGAGTTGGCCATGTGCCTAAGTTTTTTGTTCATCGTTGATTTTGACTGTATTTTTAACATGAATAAAAGATTTAATATCTCAAAGTGTAGTATCTGTTCTGTAGATGCTGCACTTAAGATAACTTGTACCAGTCAATGGAGGGGAAACCCTCTATACTGGGACAATTATTATTTTTGGTAACCAGAGTGCCCCCTTTTTGCCTACTTTTAGGTGGGGGGGCTGGTTTTTACCCCACATTAAAAATGGCCTTGTGCCTAATTTGCTTTGTTGGGGAAGCAAATAAATACATTAAATAAATAGGAAAGAGCGTTTTTAATATGGATATAAATACACGCGAAAGAAACACGAATTTAAAGGAGTATAGATAGATAGATAGATAGATAGATAGATAGATAGATAGATAGATAGATAGAAAGATAGATTTCTATTCCTGTTTCATTTGTTTGTCCATTTGTGACGTCACAGCTAATTTGCATGACACCAATCTTCATTATTTATTACAGTTCTGAATTTTTTAGATGAGGGCTGATTGTTTGTACTACTTGTTTTGATCGGACTATTCTCATCTTGAATGTTATTTGTGCAACGTTTCGGTCGATGAAGCCTTCGACCTTCGTCACACATGTTGGTCGCCATCTTGGAAAAGAAAGGAGAAGAGTTATTATTTTTTGCTTATATTAACTATTTATTCTTATTAACATTTTTATTATTATTAAACCTTTGTTTTTATTACACTTTTAATTTTATTATTGTTTTATTTTTTTTATTAATTTATTATTATTAATGATTTATTTGTATTAACCATCCATTATTGTAAAATATTATTTTTTATTAACCGTTTCATATTATTATTAAACATTTATTAAAATTTTATTTCATTAACTCTTTATTGTTGTGCCTTTATTTTTATTAAACCGTAGATTTTTGTTTTTTATTAATCTTTTATTAATTTAGTAGTAGTAGTAGTAGTTACTTGGAATTCTCACAGGTCATCATTAAAGATTACTCACTGATCACTGATCAGCAATGTTTTCCCTGGAGTCTGGGTGACAACAAGGCTCCTTAAATTTCCAATACTCCCCACCTCTTTTGATAACCTTTGCAAATGACTTTGCGCTATCGCAACAGCAGCTTACCATTGATTTATCGTTAGAAACTACCATTGATCTTCACTGGAATTTGGGTAATCTTCTCCAAGGTCCTAGCATGCATCCAGTTGAGATCAGGTTAGTGTTTGCCTCTTCGGTACTTCCGTCCTCCTTGAACTTTCACGACTACTTTGTGTACTATCAGTAAAGGTTGATGCCTTTTTTTAAGAGGGGGGCACAGTTTATAAGATTCTTTGCAGTTTCAGTTTCCTTGGTTTCATGTGGTGTTTCTTCCATTTTTTTTGTTTTTGTTTGTTTTATGTCTGTTGCAGTTTCAATACGGCTGGTTAGCATTTGTAGTTTTACTGACAATTATTTCATGTTATTAACTTTTGTCCTCAAATGGCTTTTAGCCTTGAAGAGTGATGCTTCTTTATTTAAAAAAGGAAAAAGAAAAGTGGTTTCAAGACACAGGGTATTTGGACTTGAAACTGTTGTTCAGCACTAAAAGTTTATGATGATGATGATGACGATGATGACGACGACGACGCTGATGATGATGATGATGACGACGACGACGACGACGACGATGACGATGATGATGATGATGATGATGATGTAGTTGTTGTTGTTGTTGTTGTTGTTGTTGTTGTTGTTGAGCATCATACATTCATTTATTTCGTACGAATCAGACGATTATTGTTGGCATTCGTTTCCCCCATATCTTTCTAGTTGTAATTCTTTCCAGAAAGACATCGGATACTTACAGGAGGGACCACGTGAAGTTTGCCAACATCTCTAAATGGAAAGGTTTCTGTAGAACGACCTAGATTTGAACTTGGCACACCCAGGTTGTTAGTCCGTGTTGTTAACCAATTAGCCACCGTCACTTTCCTGATGATGATGATGATGATGATGATGATGATGATGATGATGATGATGATTAAAGTCATGATCGTATCGATTAGGTCAGCCACGCACTCCTATCTATCTATATATATATATATATATATATATATATATAGAGAGAGAGAGAGAGAGAGAGAGAGAAAGAGAGAGAGATGGATGTAATCTTCCTCTAATTATATAGATTTTTATCAAGCACACACAGCTATCATAGTTGCGGTAACAATGAAAAGAATGAGGTCAATAGACAGAACGACCCTTGGATCGACTAATTTAATCCTGGATTTCCGGCCAGCCATTCCATCGTGGCTTATAAAGAAAGTAATTGCAAGTCTCTTTTAAACGATCATTTCCTACCATAGAATCCGCAATGAATAATATAATATTGGTATTTATGAAACAAGCATTTCACGCAGAACTGCTGAGTTTTGTAAGAGTTAACGTTTATGAAGTAAAATGAAAAAGGGGGGGGCTGAAACTCAACGTTTCGCCCTACTTTTGCATAGGTTTTTCAAGAGTAAAAGTCAAGAACGGTAAAGGGCGAGAAGATCTGTAATTTGAAGAATGTATATGAAAATAAGAGTATAATAATAAAAGTAAATGTGTAAGGAGAGAAGACAGGCAAAAAGATTTGATATAAATGCGGGTGTGCCTCAAGGATCGATTCTTGGACCTTTGTTATTTCTGATATTCATAAATGACTTACCTGATAAAATTGTCTCTGAGATGGGTATATTGGCCGACGACACCACGCTCTATAGCAGGCACGTGGAGAAAACTAATGAGCACATATCTAAGGTAATGGCCGAACCCCTAGAGAAAAACCTTCAGTCTCTAATGGAATGGGGTCAAAAATGGATGGTAACATTCAACACTGCCAAGACAAAGCTAGTTTCTTTTAATAATTACATGAAACCTTACCAACCACCAACAGCTATGGCTAAAGATACTTTACCTGAGAGTACTTCGTTCAAGCTCCTTTGTTTAACGTTCACAGGAAACATTAGAATAGATACATCGAGATTATTGCTAAGGCTGCTGCAAATAATGTGGGCTCTCTCTATCGTGCTAGAAAGTTACTTACGCCTGAAAGTATCCTGTATCTCTACAAAGCCACCATTCGCCCATGTATGAAGTACTGCTGTCACATTTGGGCTGGTGCATCTGCTGCTAGTCTCTCGCTCCTGGACAGGGTTCAAAAGAGAGTAGCCAACCTAATAGGTCCCGAACTGTCATCTAAACCTCAGCCCCTGTCCCCCCGACGTAATGTTGCATCCTTCTGCTTGTTTTACAAGTATTTTAATGGTAGATGCTCAGACGAACTACAAGCCCTCATACCCCCTCGATGAAAATACCCCCAACAAACCCGACAAGCAGCGAAGTTCTACCCCTAAACAATTGAGATACCTAGATGTAAGAAAGCTTTTTACTCTAATAGCTTCTTCCCCAGAACTGCAGGTCTTTGGAATTCTCTTCCAGTTTCCTGCTTCCCCAACAATACTGACATGCAGAAGTTCAAGCGTAATGTGAACAAACATCTTGCTACTAAACTCCCTACATAGTATCCCTGCAACTTAGGTCCCTGATAGTAGCCCCCTACATTAAAGTGGCAACGTGCCTTGTTTGTGGTGAAAGTGTAATAAGAAAAAAAATTTTAATATTTATGTACATGTGGCAGAATATAAAATAAATAAATGAAAAATAAAAAAAAAATTAAATTGTGTGAGAATACTTCTCAACCTATGTACTCAACGAATCTTTGATCTACTGACTTGAAATTTGATATATAGGGTATTCAGACATGTGGAAAACTTTTTAATTCGTTTTCATCCGATAATAAGGGCTGCTAAGGGGTCAAGATTGAAAAATTGGTACTAGGGAGTCATCGGATTTTTATCTGTTTGTCAACTGTTTCAAAAATATGCATGCACAGCAGTGAAACATGACAGCTGCTTTATGTTAAGAATAAGTAGGTTTGAAAACACTTTGCAAAGTCGTGTTAAGCTGGTCTAATGGTTATACAACTTGCTTCACTGTCTTTAGGTTTTGGTTTCGATCTCAGCTCGAGTATTTTTTTGTGAAATTATTGGGGGATATAAATATTGATATTATTAACGTGATAACGTGATTGAAGCAAGGAGAGCAGATTTAGTCTTGTTGGACAAAAAGGAAAACACGGCAATAATCATTAAGATAGCAGTGCCAGCTGGTGTGCGTGTGGAGCAAAAAGAAAAGAGAAGGTCGAAAAATACCAAAACTTGAAAAGAGAAATAAAAAGATTGTGGAAGTTGAAGAAGGTAGAAGTTGTACCTATTGTGATGAAAGCCCTGGAGAATGTAAAAAAGAATTTGACAAGTGGATTGAGAAAATCGGGATCCATTGCAATGTTGGAGTACTTCAAAAGACTCCCTTGTTGGGAACCGCCAGAATCTTACGGAAATTGCTGGAAGACTGAAAAAAGAAGATGCTGATAATCTATGGTTATTTGTTATGATCCGCTTATCAGTATAAAATCGGCCATATCAACAGCCAGACACAAAATGTGAATAATAATAGTAATTACATAAAA
>NC_136507.1:93907097-93942097 GCF_053919585.1 Euprymna scolopes
TAATTTTAACTCCATCCAAAACCTCAGACTTTGATTCCAATTCTGATTCCATCCGAAACCTCCGACTCGAACTGCTTATACATATTAAATAAATTAACCAGATTTTCTAAAACCTGACCCGAGATTACTGAATGACTTTTAAGTTCAGGAGACGACTACGTCAACTAGTTCTGTTTCTTTCATTAAGCAAGTCTATAATTTTCTCTTTAATATATTTTCCATATAAATGATTAATTATGATTGGAATGCCTTCCATTACTAAAACATACAGTGCACCAAAGAATACAATGGATAATCATTATTCAGGGGAATCTGACCTTTTAACCCCCCCACCCCCCACACACACACACCTAAAAAAACAAAAACAACATTTCTTCATAGGATGAGTTTTGTAGCCCCACCCCTTTCCTCTCTCTCTTCCCTTAAAAAAAAAGATCGTTGATGAATTCCTGTTCATTTGCGTTCAGCTTTTGTTTTTTGTCTGAGTGCTGTATACTCATTAATGGCTGCTTGACTATCGTCTGCCTTCCTTTCTTGTATGTGCTTGTGTAAATCAATGAATAAAACGTTAATAAAAAATGAGACGATAGGGGGGGGACTTGCCGGGTCATAAAATACGCTTCAATATATTTTGATTCATGCAGATTTTGTATTTATTATTACAAAGCCAATGCTCTATTGAATATTATATTGTACCTAATATATTGTACTGATTTCAAAAGTTTTTAAAAAAAATGATTTAGGTGCCATCAGCTAGAATCGAAACCAAAACATTTAGCTACTCAGCCGCGTCTCCTACCGATGTAGCTATCAAAAGATGTCTAAGAAAAATTTCATAATAAACGACTTGAAGAAATGAATTGAATTTCGGCATGTATAGAAAGAAATAGAAATATGTCGGCCAGTTGAAATTAATATTTTGCATTTCAATTTGCCGATATCGATATATGCCTGTACGCGTGGTACATCAATCCAAACAAAGATTTTACTCCTTATAAAAGCTCCTAGGTATATGATTACTATTTCCTGTTAATTTCAGCGTTATATTACCAGTAGTTTAAGAGTTTATCGGTCAAAAAGGCACACGCACACATAGATCTACTGTTTTATTTATGTATATTTAGGCAGAAATTTTTCTCTTACGCATATTTCATTAGAGAAAATAGACTTTTTCTGTTGTCTATTCATTCTGTTTTTGATCCCTTTCAACTTTCGAATAATGGTCTTCACTTCTGGCAAGAATTGGCTGATGTAATCAATATATTTGTCATAGATCCGAGTACTTTTCAATCGTTCTGGATTCATCGTCAATATCGAAAAATATACACATACACACACATATATATCAAAGCATATGATATATATGTGTGTGTGTGTGTGTGTGTGTGTGTGTGTGTGTGTGTGTGTGTGTGTGTGTGTGTGTGTGTGTGTGTGTGTGTAAGCATGCTTCATTGAAGAGCTGGGGCAATTACTATTTGTTTCTCTTGCGATCCATTTTTTTTCTTTTTGGCAGTCTAATGGTCGAACGTTCTGTTGGAGTATAAAAACGAAATTTGTCGTAGTCGCGAACGTTTTCAACTTCCATAAGTCGTCTTCAGGCGAATGATAAATTAAAAATTGGGTTGGTGAATTTATTGAAAAGACGATTAAAATCGTTTAAAATCATTAAAAACACTTAAGCGTGCCTTTCCCTTCATATTGAGTCTGATTGATGGTCGGGTTTTTTGGGGGTTTTTTCATACGTATTAGTAGGGCTTCAATGATTGGGAGGCGCAGATCACAGTGTGAAACGTCTAAAATGGCAGTGTTTTTAATTAGTATATTCTAAATTCAGTTTTGGGGGCGTCAGGTTCTATAAGTTGTTGGTAAATGGAGCTATTCGACGAAGATAAGTGGTTCTAGTTATGCTAGTGTACGTGTTATATTTAGAGACACATTCTCCTACATGGCATTTAAAAACGTACATGGCATTCCTAGTTTGGATTGCAAGAGAAACAAACAGGAATTGTCCCTGCTCTTCAATGAAATATGCATTAGAAAAAAATGTTAACGTATACTAATATATATATATATATATATATATATATATATATATATATATATATATATATATATAATTATTTTCACAGACAAACAACGTCGTAGCTTACAAGAACCATGACAGTCAACAAACCGGAAATCAAAGACTCGAGTTTCGCCCTCATTTTGGCGCATCAGTTAGACATATCCAAACCTGAGATTCGAAACCCGAGCCTCTTGCATGCAAGACGTTTTGATATGTTTATTCCAGTTTGTTGACTGTTATGGCTCGTGTGAGCTGCGACGTTGTTTGACTGTGGAAATAATTATACAATCTCTCACATTTGAATATATATATGATGATGATGGACTCTCCGTCGATTTTCGACGTATGAGACTCCGACAATTGACCTGAAGGTCTAGAACTCAGCGTGTCGACATTCACTTAGACGTATGTGGCACTTTAGTCCTGCTAGAGACTTGCAATGGCGACCGCAGTGGTGACCGACATATAAATGCGAGAATTTAGCTCCACACTGCTCAGTATTATTTTTTGACTTCTCTCGCTTCTTTTAGTTTTTCGATGCAAAACGCCGAGAACTCCTTGATTTTTCTGTCACACATTTCTATCCACTTCCTTCTGTCTTTTGCAGTTAGCTCAATGTTGTTATATTCAATATTTAGAACCTGCAAATTAGACTTTATTTTGTCTTTGTAACGCAACCATGGTCGTCCCACGTTTCGACGGCCTCTGTCTAATTGGCCATACAGGAGTTGCTTCGGTATCCTATCATCATCCATTCGCATCACATGACCCGCCCATCGAAGCTGCGACTGGATTAAGAAGCTTTCGATGTTGCTGATTTTACATATATATATATATATATATATATATATATATATATATATATATATATATATATATATATATGTATATATATAGTTCAAAACCTGTTAGATTAATCTATCTCTATATCCATTAATATAAAATAGCCATTGTAAAAATGGAGATAACTCTGTATATATAGAGTTAACGTCATTTGCATACAGCTGTCATGTCATACACACGTCCGCGCTCTGTTACACGGGTAAATATAGCTTGTGTTCGATAAAAATATATTAAATTTATATAAGCGATATGAAGTCTGATCTGATCAGTATTTAGATAGGTAACCTCAGCGTGTATCAGATGCTATAAGCAAATGGTATAATCATGTTGACACAGCGGTTCTTGTTAGATCACCAAAGTTAAGCAAAGTTGAACCTGATCAGTATCAGATGGGTGACCATTTGGGAATACCAATCGCTGTATGCAGGAGGATGTCGACACCTCTTGTTATACGGTGGCCCTTTGGCTATGATCACAGTGTAGTATCTGTGTTATATTTTGGTGGGCAGTGCCAAGGGTCAAAACGATTATTATGATTACTTGTTAAATTATTTAGGTTAAAAAGCTATTAAGAAAAATGTTTTAAAAGAAAAAAATGTTAGTTAAAATATTTTTGTTAAATATTTAACTGGAATTTTGGCTCAAAGAAAAATTATTATGAATAGAGGAAAAGCAGTTTGGGATTTGGTTTAGTAAACAACAATGTGGCTTACGTGAAAAATAAGATTGCTGACTGGTTGACATAAGACACACATAAGCCAGGAGAAATCATCTGACATCAATTGAAATGGATGGCTCGCGACTAGGGGAAGCTCTATGTTTTGATAAGCTTGTGGGCTTGACCTTTACTCCTGACCTGAAATGGAACACGTACATCAAGTCTATTGCCAAGGTCGCTGGAAAGATGGTGAGATCCTTCTACCACTCCAGAAGATATCTCACTGCTGATGCAATTCTCTATCTATATAAAAGCCAAGTACGTCCAAGGATGGAGTACTGTTGCCACATCTGGGCAGGAGCTGCTAAAAACAGCCTATCCTGTCTTGACAGAGTACAAAATAGGCTTCGTGGCTTAGTGGGGGGATGCCCTTCCCTGTCTTTGTTTTATCGTTACTTCCATGGCAAGTGCTCGTCTGAGCTCCAATCTCTGGTTCCTCCTCGCCAGATCTTTCACGAGGAGCACCTGTCTAGCTGAAGCCACTGTCAAAAATTTTCCCCACTCTTTATCTGTGCCAAAACCAAAACGTAGATTCCATGAACAAAGCTTCCTTCTTAGAAGTGCACGCCTGTGGAACTCTGTTCCGTCTGCCTGTTTCCCACCTGACTACAACCTGGATGTTTTCAAGTCCAACATAAACAAATTCCTGATGAACTCCGAGGTGCCCTCAATAAATGTCCAGACTTTTTTAGTACAGGTATTCAAAATTGTCGTACACTTTTGAAAATTCAGTGTGTTATTTCTATACATCTTATGAGATGACTGATCAATTTTTGTGATTTCAATTTCAAATGAACAGCTACAACAGGAATTAAAATACATCCTACTAAAACCTAATTGTCACAGCTGGTGAATTACAGAAATGCAATCTGGACGAAAGGACACTTTAGAAGAACGATATGCAATAAAATTCTGTGTTAAACTTGGAAAAAATACCACAGAAACGTATGGAATGCTTCAGACAGCTTTTGGACGAGCTTGCATGAATCAAGCATCAGTTTTTGAGTGACATCAGAGATTCAAGGAGGGCAGTGAGTCTGGTAGGGATAATGAGATGTGTGAGAGGAATAAGGAAGACAGAACACCAGAGTTGATTGGCCAAATAAAGAATTTCATGGATAAGGATCATTGTGTGTCTATATAGACAATAAGTGCACAATTTGATGTCAGTGTGGGAACTATACGCACAATTATTCATGAGGAACTGAAGATGCAGAAAATTTGCGTGAAGTTTGTCCTTAGGGTGCTCCATCCTTGTCACAGATTATTTGACCAAGATGAGCATCAAAACAGTTCCTCACCCTCCCTATAGTCTAGACCTTGCTCCCTGTGACTTTTGGTTATTCCCTAAGCTCAAAGAAAACCTTGGAGGCTGTCGTTATGAGACAATTGAGAAGATGAAAGAGGCTGTGACATTGATAACCTCGCAAAGACTTCCATGGGGCTTTCCATGCATTGTTGGAACGGTACAGCAGGTGCATTGCAGCCGGAGGAGATTCCATCAAAGAGGACTAAAGTTTCATGCATATACTATCAATAAAAGTGCACATATGAATAAAGTCTGGAAACTTATTTAAGGCACCTCGTATATACAAATAAACACACATTGGTTTTTATTACAGGGTGGAAGATTGCAGCACTATGAAATAGCTTTCATAGAAAAACAGGATCCATAGAAGAATATCAGGAACTGTCGTCGTCAAATACTTGGATACTAAAATTGTTCCAAAGGCGATCAAAACTGAGGGCATTGCACAAGCCACGATGCAAATAGATGGAATCTCTTGCAATTGGCTGTCATTATATATCATTCGAAGTGCGCAGTTTTGGTTGACCGTTCCTCTTTTAGAATCGGTGAGTCTTGGTAATGAAAGTACGAAGGAATATTTTTTTTTTTAAATAATAAGAAAAAAAGACTGGCTTTTATAGGTTGAAAAAGAAAAACAGAGTCAGAAAATAAATCTCGTATGATTTGATTTCTTGCTGTTACTTCTGGATATCATTCCTTTGATTGGCATAAAATGGCCGCGTGTTTCCCATTATTTTTTTTACAGCAAATTACATGCTTTAAGTCTGCATCTCATGACTTTGTTCTCAGGGTGGACAAATATTACCAATTCTATGCTTGACCGAAACTGAAATGGCCGGCTGTAACTGAAGTATTCATGAGCCACTGCTTTTTCTTTATGGAAATCGCTTCGGACAATGTATGGAACCACTTAATGTAAAGAGCTAAAACAAAATACTGCTTCAAGATCAAAAACTAACCACTGATAAGTGTTAAACAGATAGATGTTGGCCCAGAAAAAAGCAATTCTTCACCCTTTGTCAGATATATCGAGAGAGAGAAAGAATGAGTGAGAGTCGAGGTAGGGCTAAAAAGAATGTATCCCAACATGACAGAAATAAATAAGCCTCTTTATTAATGAATATATATTTTTTGTATAAAAATCACCCACAGACAAGACATGAAGCTACTTAATGTAAGGAGTTGAAGAAATATTACGTCAAGTTCAAGAACTAACCAACAATAAGTGTCATATGAATAGGTTCTGATTCAGAAAACAGCAAATCTTTCCCCTTTGCCAGAAATATCGAAAAAGAGAGGGAGAAGGAGAAATTAAGAGGAGAAGAGGGTTGGGGTGGAGCCGAAAAGGATTTATCCCAACATGAAAGAAGCAAATAGGCACCCTTTTTATAATTTTGTATGGAAATCGCTTCAGACAAGACATGAAGCTAACTTGATGTAAGAGCTAATGTTTACTACTTCAAGATAAAAACTAGCCAACGATATGTGTTAATCAGATAGATTACGGCCCAAAAACCAGAAATTATTTCCCCTTTGTCAGAAACATCGCTAACGGTATGTGAAGTCTAAAGGACAAAATGGGGGAAGCGAGAATTATGATACTGCCGGAAGTAAACCCAAGATCAACTTTCTATTCTGCTGTTTCCTTTTGTCTACATTTATTAATTAATTTATTTTTTATATATCTATTTTTATTTATTTTTATTTTATTTCATTTTATTTATTTATTTATTTTATTTTATTTATTTTTATTTTATTTAATTATTTTATTTATTTATTTAATTATTTTCATTTTTTATTTATTTTTATTTATTTACTTTATTCTATTTTATTACATTTATTTTATTTTATTTATTTTTATTTATTTATTTTATTTATTTTCATTTTTTATTTATTTTTATTTATTTATTTTATTTTATTTATTCATTTTATTTATTTTTATTTAATTATATTTATTTTTATTTAATTATATTTATTTTTATTTTATTTATTTAATTTATTTATCTTTTTATTTTATTTATTCATTTAATTATATTCATGTTTTATTTATTTTCATTTATTTATTTTATGTTGTTACATTTATTTATTTTATTTATTCATTTATTTTATGTATTTATTATATATATATATATATATATATATATATATATATTATATATATATATATATATATATATATATATATATATATATATATATATATATATATATATATATATATAAGAAGAAAGAAAATGGGTGGATTTATGTAGTCTTCCACAGGCAAAATCTTTCACTGTATCACTAGTCGTCTCTCTCTCTCTCTCTC
Source organism: Euprymna scolopes (assembly GCF_053919585.1). Classification (NCBI taxonomy): domain Eukaryota; kingdom Metazoa; phylum Mollusca; class Cephalopoda; order Sepiida; family Sepiolidae; genus Euprymna; species Euprymna scolopes. Next base: position 93,914,341 of record NC_136507.1, read on the forward strand.
TCTCTCTCTCTCTCTCTCTCTCTCTCTCTCTCTCTCTCTCTCTCTCTCTAATAAAAATAAACAAGTAATATGGTTTGGAACTTGAAAGTTTCATTAAAACTGAAAAAAGGTTTCATGAAAGCATTATAAACAAATCATCTGTGAGGATTTGGGACAAGTTAAGTGTTCCATAAACCTCATACCTCGAAATTGACTGCAGAATCCATTCCATATATATATATATATATATATATATATATATATATATATATATATATATATATATATATATATATATATCTTGGCAAAGTAATGGCTCCCTCCTATACAAAAGTCTGTGATAAGCAAAAGAAGATAAGAGCACAAGCAGTAAACCATTTAACCTACAGCCGAGAGAGAGAGAGAGAGAGAGAGAGAGAGAGAGGAGATACAGAAAAAGAGAGAGAGAGAGAGAGAGAGAGAGAGAGAGAGAGAGAGAGAGAGAGAGAGACAATCTGTGATACAGCAAAACAATCTGTGGAAGACTATATAAATCCACCCAGTTTCTTGGGTAGAGCGCTTTCGCTAAATGATTTTTTCTGCTGCTCCTTTAGCATAATGCAAAGCTCGAAGTTTGTAAATAAAGAAATGGAACACTTTAAAAGTAGCAATAAATGTTTATACAAGGTGGCCAAAAAGTAACTGAAGGGTTTTTAACTTAAATAGATTTTTTTTTAATGAAATCTTTCAGTAATTTTAACACAATCTGACTAAGACATTGGGATTTTTTTTTTTTTTTGTAAAAAAATACAAAATTCAAACAATCTTTATTCATAAAAAATAATGTCTTTTAAATGTTGCCCATTTTCAGCTTCGCATATTTGTGCTCTTTCCAAAACATTATTCGTGACAGATTGCAGAATCTCTGGATTGCGATTTCATTCCTGATGTTTTCCTTATATTCTTGCAGGGTTTGGGCATTATTATTTTTTTTTTTTTTTTTTTACACAGTGATCACCAATTATCAAGGCCCGGAAGCCACTCAGGGATAAGGGTTATTGCAAGTACATTACATTAGTGTGGAGATTTGATGAAGTGTTTACTTAACGGGGCGGTTCATTAGGAATTTATTAACATTGGACTTGAAGACATCCAAGTTGTAGTCCGGAGGGAAGCAGGCAGACAGAACAGAGCTCCACAGGCGTGCAGTTCTAAGAAAGAAGCTTTGTTCATGGAATCCATGTTTTGATTTAGGCACAGATAAAGAGTGGGGGAAATTTTTCACAGTGGATTCAGCTAGACGAGTGTTTTTCATGAAAGATTGGCGAGGGGGGACCAGAGATTGGAGTTCAGACGAGCAACTGCCATGGAAATAACGATAAAACAAGGATAGGCTCGCAACGTCTCTTCTGTGGGAGAGAGGTTGTAGGGTAGAGAAAATGGCATCCCCTACTAAGCCACGAAGTCTATTTTGTACTCTGTCAAGGCAGGATAGGCTGTTTTTAGCAGCTCCTGCCCAGATATGGCAGCAGTATTCCATCCTTGGACGTACTTGACTTTTATATAGATAGAGAATTGCATCAGTAGTGAGATATGTTCTGGAGCGGTAGAAGGATCCCACCATCTTTCCAGCAACCTTGGCAACAGACTTGATGTACGTGTTCCATTTCAGATGAGGAGTAAAGGTCAAACACAGAAGCTTGTCAAAACACGGGGCCTCTCCCAGACGAGAGCCATCCATCCCAATTGATGCCAGATGGGGATCAGAGCGTTGATGATGTAAGGATAGGAGTTTGGTTTTAGATGCATTAAAGGTAACCAGCCACGTCTTCCCCCACTGAACCACGTGCTCGAGATCAGAGGAGAGAGAATCAGAGAGAACTTTGTCATTTACAGCCTTTGATGTGTTGCCATAGATGGTCGTGTCAAGTAAGATCTATGATTTATTTGTAGTTTCATTAAATACTTTTGCAAGCAAAATCCGATCCCGCATTTTGCTAATCCCTACCCTCTGATGAGAAGGAAATTATTTCTTCAAAACTCTGCAGATTAAGGATCTCCACTAATTTTGTGCTTCCTTTTTTAAAATTAAATGTTTTTTTTACACTTTTTCACAGTGTTTTTTAACATATTTTATTAACTACTTGTTCTTATATATATATATATATATATATATATATATATACATATATATATAAAGCTGAATCTGTGTGTGTGTGTGTGTGTGTGTGTGTGTGTGTGTGTGTGTGTGTGGTCACGAATAGGCTCCTATATAGTTGACTATTTTAAAAAACTGATTACATATAATGATAGAAGATGTATCGAGACACAGGAATGGGTATGTTTGATCCTGCAGAACGGTGGTTCATTAAAATTGTGGGGTCTGCGTTCGCGCCTGGTTCACAAAGTATGGAAATAAAAAATTTAAAAATTAAAAAAAACGTTTACAAGTGTTTTTGATATAGATGCACATAATAATACTATGATAAGTATGTTTTAACTTTAATAGGGATGGTATAATAAATTTGTGGGGTCTGCATTCGGGCCTGGCCTCCATAGAATCGAAATAGGCACAAACTTTAATAAGGACTTTTCATATCTATCTGTGTAAGTATACTTTGATAATTATGTTTCTGTTTGAAGAAATATGGTATAATAAAATTATGGGGTGTTCATTCGCGCCTGACCTCCATAGAATGGAAATATGTCACAAAGTTTAAAAAGGTTTTTTAATATAGATCCACAGAATATTGTGATAAGTGTTTCAGTGTGAACAGGTATCGCATAATAAATTATGGGGTTTATCTATTTTATTTTTACTTTCATCATATTTTGCTTTGGTTTTGATACCCCCAAATTCGAAGCTATCTCTTTACAACCCTTCCTCTTCATAACCTACCATGCTTTAATAAATCAGTCCATTTTCTGTAGGCTGTTTTTGAACCCAGTCAACGACGGGTACTTTTGCTAATATATATATATATATATATATATATATATATATATATATATATATATATATATATATATATACTAGCAGGACATGTTAACCGGTGTTGCCTGGTGGAAACCTGCCCTTATCTCACAAAAAAGTAGCAAAAAAGTATGGGCTGATTAAATGCAGGTATTGTTTGAATTTAAAAAAAGCAATTAATGGAATATATAAATTTCACTCCGCTTCTTTGATTATTGTCATATTAAGAACGACATTTGGAAGAGACATCCCAAACTCCCCACGTTTAGAACAGCTTGCAGAATAGACACCACTAGCGTCTCTATCTCAAGAACGTGTTTGGAGTATATACTCCCAACATCCCCATGTAACGAACAGCTTTTGGAGTAGACAACCCCCTTTTTTAGAGGTGGTTGTGGAAAAATAATTTACCGAAATTTAATAGTGATGATCATTGTTAGCATACCCACCTGCAAAACAAAAGATGTGGGTTGGCAGTTTCGGTAGAAGAGAATTTGTATATCGCGCATGCATACAAATGTGGCACTGAATTACAGGTCTTTATATCTCTATAAGAACTTGGCCCCGCAACATAGTCGAAAACCTGTAAATGTAGTCATTCTAAAGAAAATTGTGTAGGTGGATCTAATGTACAAATTTAGCCCGCCCCCCCCCCGCGAAAAAAGAAAATTTAACTTAGCGAGATAGAGAGGAAATATTTGTCTTTGAAGCGAGAGAGAGAGAGAAAGAGTTGGGAAGAATATATACAGCAAGAGAATCCAGTAGATCACGTAGGTTTAAATAAAGTATATATAAATGAATCATCTAAAAAAAATGCGATTTATGTTTGTAAAAAGTAAAATAAATTACTGTAACAAAGGTACAAATCGGGCAAGCGAGCAATTTACTCATAGGGCAAAAGTAGGTATCGTTGCAACGCTATGTTTGAATGGTACATTAGCGTTCATTTAGCATGTGAATACCATTATTCCAGAATATAGGAATGGCCAAAGATTATCCAATCAGAAGGTGCGGAATTATTCTAGGGAGACTTAATTTTTGTTTTGTAACAGAAAAAGAAAAGATTATGTTATGCCAATGAGTTTATGATTCAGTTACGAAGGGTGAAACTCCATATCTTTCCCAAGTGCAGAACACCTACCAGTGATGACTCGGAGTGCTAGAAGTACTTGTTATTTAGAGGAAAAAATAGGAACTACTTCCTCTAAAGATGGTTGCGATTGTGATGATGTTGCTCCTAGGATGAAATGTAGGATTTTATTATAATGACTAAATGTGTCTAAAATGGCGTTCTAAAGTTACATAAAATAATGGCTAATAGTCTAGACATATTAAATTTGCATGTAGCATCTGTTATTGCAAACCTACGGTACTTTGGTCCACAGGGGAATTTCTAAAATCAAAATATTATATAGGATATATATATATATATATATATATATATATATATATATATATATAAAGAGTGAGAGAGAGTGAGAAAGATATATATATATATATATATATATATATATATATATATATATATATATATATAATAAGTTTCCAGACATATTTCGTATGGGCTCTTTTATTAGTAACACACACATGAAATTCTATTCCCCTTCAAAGTAATCTCCTCCGACTACAATGCACTTGTTGTACTGTTCCAACAACTTCTGGAAGGTTCCATGGAAGTCCTCTTGTGTGAGCGTGTCGATGTTCCTAGTCACAGCCTTTTTCATCTCCTCAATTGTTTCATAACAACAGCCTCTAAGGTTTTCCTTGAGCTTAGGGAATAACCATAGAGAGCAAGGTCTGGACTATAGGGAGGTTGTGGAACTGCCCTGATGCCCGTCTTGGTCAAATAATCTGTGACAAGGATGGACTTAGGTTACATTGTCCTGGTGGAAATGCCACTGACCTAATTTGAAGAGTGCTGACCTCTTTTGACGGAATCTCTTCCAGAACTTCCTAAAAACGTCAGCATAGTATTCCTTGTTTACTGTCTGTTTTGTAGGAACCCAATGTATGTAGATCATTACTAATTTAAATAGTAAAAGATATGCAGCTTTATATAACATAAACTTAAAGACTAAATCGTTAATATTTTATACTGATTGCTATGACTGATGATATGCTATCTGAATGTACTTTGTTCGAAAACTCCTCGGCTTAACATTCACAGGTTACACGAACTGGAACAAATACATTTGAAATATTGCCAAGATTGCTGCAAAGAAGGCAAGCTCCCTCTACCATGCGAGAAGATTACTCATACCAGAGAGTATCCTATATCTTTACAACTCCACAATTCGTTAATACATGGAGTATCGTTACCACATCTATTGCATCAGGTGCATCTATTGCTAGTATCTGTCTTTCTCTCTTAGACAGAGTCAAAAACAGAGTCTAAAACTAGGTCTTGTACTATCGGTCAAACTCCAGCCTCTGTCCCATCACTGCAGTGTTTACTCCCTGTGCCTGTTTTACAACTATTTTAATGAAATGTTCACTAAAATCCCAACCCTATACTGTAAAGCTCCTAAATGCCAGAAAGCCTGCTACTCTAATAATTCTTGTATTGTACTTCTAGACTTTGTAGTTCTACTTCCCTGACTATGCTGACATGCAGAAGTTCCAATGTGATGTGAACATAGATCTTCCTGCTCAACAATGTGCCTCCTTTGGGATGAATATGAGTAATATATATATATATATATATATATATATATATATATATATATATATATATATATATATATATATATATATATATATAGTGAATAAATGACAAAAACTATATTCCAAAGTTCATGATGTTGACCATCTTATAATTTATTCCTTTAATTCAGTTGACATTTACAATTCTTGACAGTATCTGTTTGATAGGACAAAATCAATCACTTAATTATCATATCAATAAGTAAATCTATTATAGATTCACTGATTGATATAATAATTAAGTGATTGATTTTGTCCTATCAAACAGATACTGTCAAGAATTGTAAATGTCAACTGAATTAAAGGGATAAATATCATGAATTTTGGAATATAGTTTTTTTGTCATTTATTCACTATGTTGCTCTGTAATTACATTGAGCTTCTTAAATAAGGATTGGTGTATATAATAAGAAAATATATTTCTACAGAAATATATATATATATATATATATATATATATAAGAAACTTTAAGAAACTTGTTTCTTATCATTGAGCACATTCAGTTACAATAAAGTCAGTAAACGCGCAGTCGTCATATAATGATACGATCACTCTGACTGATGCTAAAAGCATTTAATAAGAATAAATGTTTAATTTCAACTGTATCTGTCGCGGTTTATGGTTGACTAGTGGTTCGGGTCCTTGCTAATGAAGCAAGACACGACTTCTGTTGCCGGGGTTCGAATCTCTCGACTGGTGTTAACCATGACACCCTACACTGATGATTCCCGAAAGGATGAAACACTAATGTCTGCTGGTATTTGATAAGTATTATAGTAAATAATATATATATATATATATATATATATATATATATATATATATATATATATATAATGTATGCATATAATATTATAAGCTAATATAATATATTGTGTATATATTTTCAGTATTTACTTCAATAGTACTCAATACCTGAGTAGAGCTTAGTAGTAGTATGAAGATACATTTAAAGCAAGTAAGCTATACAGAGGTGTTCATATTTCGTCCCCAATAATCAGGCTAAATGTACGGATGTTTTGTTAACGATTGCTTTTATATAAAAGTAGTGTTTACCTTGGAAAACTAACCAATCAGAATTTTTGTTATTATTCTCTCGCGGGCCAATGAATCCATGATATAATAACTTCAGACAAACTATGGATAAATGGACACAATGTGGTCGATATATTTTTATCAACAAGCAATCAATAAATCGAACATAATGATATTCATAAAATCAAATTGTGATAATGTAACATCTGGCATGAATGAAGATTTCGGATATTTTTTCGCAGGACGCTGCCTCAAAGGAGATTCACATCAAACGCACTTCCGTTGTGTCCAGGATTGTCAGATCGGGTTTTGTTCCGTGAAGTTGTTTACTTTGTGTAAACGGATGGAAACACATCTTCCAGACAGTCTTTTCTTGGCATTCTTTATTGGCGAAATTGACTTGGGATGCCAAAAGTCAGAAAGAATTGGTAACCCATTTTTAACAAGTCAAACTGTTTTTGGTCTCTGAGTCTTAAAGGGCTTTGGAGATGATAAAACCAACACAACAGTTAGTATCCTGTTCATGGAATTTGCAAGCAAGCAAACACACACACACACACACACACACACACACACACACACACACACACAAATATAAAGGGAGAAGCAGACCAAATATCAAGGTCTCATATTTGATATGAAAAGAAACTGGAATCTTAGGGAGATAGCAATCATACCAGTTATTATAGGTGCCACAGGGCTTATGAAGAAGAACCTGAAGTCCTACCTAACTAATATTCCTGGTGAACCAAGTACAAAAGAGATCCAGATAATTACACTTAAGGGAACAACGAGGATACTAAAAAGAGCTCTTGGTTGGTTTCAATAAAAAGCAGAGCGATGCTGACAGCTGGTTTGACTGCCCCATACCCAGCGTTACAATCCTCAAAGGAAGAAATTTTTTTTAAAAAATAGTAATTTAGGAAAATATGTGGCAAGTAAGCTACACAGAATCTTCCATGTTTCATTCTTGTAGAGAATCGTCTGGTAAGAATACATGGAATTCATGTCACACACACACACACACACACACACACACACACACACACATATAATAAAATACATATAAAATACGTTTGTAAGCTAATTACAACGCAATATTTTGCAAAATAAACAAATACTTATTTGTATAAAATTAATATTTCACCGACGGACGATTTCATCAGAATTTTATACATTTTTTCTCTTTTTTTCCTCGCCATGATAGAGTATGGAAGAAAAGTTAGTACAGAGTCTACATGTTGGTCATCTATGGTGATATGTCGGAAGAATATGCTTGGTGCCCGTGATGTAAAATTCTGAAATGTGTTTTCCGTTGTATTAGCGTTGTGTTTAAATTTTAAAATATAATACGTATAAAATACATTTGTCAGCCAAATTACAGCGTAATATTTTGCAAAACAAACTAATATTTATTTGTTCAAAATTAATATTTCACCGATAGACGCTTTCTTCAGAATTTTATACATATTTTCTTTTGTTTTTATGGATTAAACTTTTGTATAAGGAATATCGTCTGAAAAGGTCTCTAGTTACTTGTAACTGGCTGACCGAAACATGCTCATGAATGTGCAGCGGCATATTATTGCTTATGTGGAACAAATAAAAAGTATATCTTGGCCTACTTATGTATTGAGCACTCTTGCATTAACCTCGTTAAAACTTTATTAATATATTAAAATATATCAAAATTTGGCGATGTACGTATACCAATTAAAAATTTAAGCCAAAGTAATTTGACTCAAATATTAAGCTTGATAATTATCAGTTTCTAGAATCGAGCATTCGTATAAAGTTTTCACAAAAACAAGACAACAAAATTCTAGCATCATATTGTGTATTTTTCATGATCGTTACAATTGTTTCGAGACCATTCGGACAATTTCAAACATTGTTATTTAAAAATATTCCAAAATGGCCTCTCTTTAGGAAGGCAAGTTGTCTGTGAGGGATGATCAGAGGTGTTGGAGGAGTAAGGAAGTCAGAACACCAGAATTGATTGGCCAAATAAAGAATTTCATAGATAAGAACCGTCGTGTGTCTGTAGAGACAATAAGTGCACAGTTTGATGTCAGTGTGGGAACTGTACACACAATTATTCATGAGGAATTGAAGATATGGAAGATCTACGTAAAGTTTGTCTCATGGGTGCTCAGAGAAAATCAGAAAAAAAAAAGACGTTATCATGACAGCAGTTTAAATGTTTGAGCAAATCAATTCAAATTCCGCAGTTCTTCTGGTGACCTGTGGTGAAAGCTGGATCTGTTGCTATGAGTCAGAGACCAAGAGACAGAGTTCTCAGTGGACGCGTGCTGTCTCTCCCAGACCCAAGAAGGGCAGACAGAGCAAATTCACCCAGAATGCTTATTAAATATTTTTCAACCAAAAAATTAATATATTAAAATATATCAAAATTTGGCAATGTACGTATACCAATTAAAAATTTAAGCCAAAGTAATTTGACTCAAATATTAAGCTTGATAATTATCAGTTTCTATAATCGAGCATTCATATAAAGTTTTCACAAAAACAAGACAACAAAATATTAGAGCATCATATTGTATATTTTGGGGGAACATTACAATTGTTTCAACACCATTCGGACAATTTCAAACTTTATGTTATTAAAAAATATTCCAGAATGGCAGCTCATCAGACGGTAAAAAGCACTGATTAATACATACCTGAACAGATTTCGATTTGTTATTTACGATACCAAGCCGTTGAATCTACCCACCTTCTCCTCATGTTTTTTTGTTTAATCATTTTCCCATTGCCCTGGAATTTATGAACCGCCTTATTTTCGGATTCCTATTTTTTAGATTCATATTTCAACTAATTATTTACCTCTATATTACCTTAGTCTTCCGTGTGTTTCCGACCTAATTCAAAAAAAAATACTAAATTATTTATTTTATTTATTTATTTCTAAAGTACTGGACTACACCTTCAAATTCTCGATTAAATTTATATGTCTGAACTATATTTTATTCAATTTGTGAAAGTTTTGTATATATTTTGTTTTTACTTTGTTTTATTTTGTGAGAAGGAATTGCTATTAAAAGGTTAATCTAAAAAAATAACTTTTTTAATAAAAATAAATTTACATTCTATACTTGTTAAATCAAGACTTTAAAATTTAAGTTTTTTTATAATTTTATTTTTGTATAATCATTCAAATTCTAATTTCTTTTTTTATCTCTTCAATACCGATTCTCAATCCACCATGTTTAAAGGGGGATAACTCTGGTTATTTACTATTTATTAATTCACCAAAATCTCAAGTTTTAAGTGTTCAAACTTCTATATTTTGACTTTAGCATTTATTAACCTTCCTCATTTAATTTTGCAAAATAAAAATTATATTTCTAATTTTACCTTCACGATGTCCATTCCTGTTATATTTCTCATTTATTTTCAATATTATATATTACTAAAAATTTATTTTACTTCTTCTCAGCCTGCCTGTACCAGTACCTTGCATTTTATTACTTCTAGAGATTTTTTCTCTTTTCTTGTGCTGTTGAAGTTACCAGGGTTTAATTTTATTATCCATAACTATTATTCAGATTAAAACTATTTCTATTTCTCTCTATTAAGGTTATAATTATTTTATTTCCTTTGTGTGAAGTTGAAGATCTACAATGTTATTTATATATTGCCCCATTTTAAATTTTATTGTTAAATTTTGGGGGTTCTCCTTATACTTTCCTATTAGAATATTCTGTGTATATTTCTTTTTCAGCCAGGTTCTAGGCGCAAAAGCAGGAATTTATTCCTATGAAGATAACTTTGTATAACATCCAATTTTTTGTTTAAAATTTATTCTTTAGAATTTGCTATGCGATGTGCTTCAAGTGGGCACAGATTACATCTTTTTGTTTTACTTGGTTTATATTTTCTACCTTTATCCACTATTGACCACTTTAGTTCAAATTCTTTTTTATTCTCACATAGTTCCCTAACCCAATCACCTAATGTAGTTGTGTTCTTCTTTGTAGTTTTAATAATTATTTTTTGTTCTATTCTTATTTCCATTATTATCCTCATCCCTGTTAGGTTCGTTCTCAGGTCTGATTTTAAATGATGCAGCGTGGTGGTTTCTGAATTCTGTCCTTACACAAATATTCCGCCCCCCTCCTACTATTATCAACCTTAGCTTCACATTTGTACACGATTTCTGAAATTAAGCAATTGTCCCCTAGTGGACATTCGTTCGGTGTTCTACAGTTACATTTTCTCCCCAAGTTTATTTCACCTGATTCAATCCCATTATTATTCAACATTTTGTGTATTTTACCATTATTGGAACCTATTATAGTGTTTGCAAGATTGGCAACGGTTGAGAATAAAAGTTTAACTGCGTTCTTATTAATTATGATGGAAAGTTTTTATCAATTATTTTGTAAAATTCCTTAGAGATATTATCACTGAGAGACGGGTTAAACCAAGCTTGCTTTTTGCGTCTATTTCTCTTATTTTTAATCTTCCTTATTAATCTTGATTTCATTCTTTTTATTCTTCTTATAATTTTTATATCTATTCTCATTCTTTGCATTCATCTCCCTTTCATTGCTATTTTTATCATCCACATCCTCTATGTATTTGATTTCCCCATGATATCCTGATCTAATTAAGGCTTCATTGTAATAATCCTTATTTTTTACCAATAAATTCTCAATTATATATGATTTCAGAATAAAATTATCTAACAATCAACTGGTAGACATCGAAATCCTATAGGATAAGGAGTTATAATATTTCAAATGTATTCTTTGACTTACATAGAATAATAAAAATCTTTTGATTTGAAATTCAAACACTTCATGTCATAAATTTTTAAATTCAGTGAATGACTAAAATTATATATATATATATATATATATATATATATATATAAAGCTGAATGTGTGTGTGTGTGTGTGTGTGTGTGTGTGTGTGTGTGTGTGTGTGTGTGTGTGTGTGTGTGTGTGTGTGTGTGTGTGTGTGTCTGGTCACGAATTGGCTCCTATATGGTTGACTATTTTAAAAAACTGATTACATTTAATGAAAGAAGATGTATCGAAACACAGGAATGGGTATGTTTGATCTGGCAGAACAGTGGTTCATTAAAATTGTGAAGTCTGCGTTCGTCTCTGGTCCACCAAGTATGGAAATAAAAAATTTAAAAATTAAAAAGAAAAAAGTTTACAAGTGTTTTTGATATAGATGTACATAATAATACTTTGATAAGTATGTTTTAACTTAAATAGGGATGGTATAATAAAATTGTGGGGGTCTGCGTTCGCGCCTGGCCTCCATAGAATCGAAATAGGCACAACTTTAATAAAGACTTTTCATATCTATCTGTGTAAGTTTACTTTGATAATTATGTTTCTGTTTGAAGAAATATGGTATAATAAAATTATGGGGTGTTCGTTCGCATCTGACCTCCATAGAATGGAAATATGTCACAAAGTTTAACAAGGTTTTTTAATACAGATCCACAGAATATCGTGATAAGTGTTTCAGTGTGAACAGGTATGGTATAATAAATTATGGGGTTTATCTATTTTATTTTTACTTTCATCATATTTTCCTTGGTTTTGATACCCCCAAATTCAACCCAAATTTATAATCCTTCCTTTTCTAACCTATCACACTTTCATAAATCAGAGTCCATTTTCTGTAGGCTGTTTTTAAACCCAGTCAACGACGGGTACTTTTGTTAGTATAATATAAAGCTGAACGTCTATGTGTGTGTCTGGTCACGAATAGGCTCCTAAATGGTTGACTATCATAGAAAAGATATCACGTATAATGATAGAAGAAGTATCGAGACACAGTAATGGGTATGTTTGATCTGGCATAATGATGATTCACTAAAATTGTGAGGTCTGCATACACGCCTGGTTCACAAAGTATGGAAATAAAAAATTTAAAAATTTAAAAAAAACGTTTACAAATGCTTTTGATATAGATGTACATAAGAATACTTTGATAAGTATGTTTTAACTTAAATAGGGATGGTATAATAAAATTGTGGGGTCTGCGTTCGCACCTGGCCTGCATAGAATCGAAATAGGCACAAACTTTAATAAAAACTTTTCATATCTATCTGCGTAAGTATACTTTGATAATTATGTTTCAGTTTGAAGAAATATGGTATAATAAAATTATGGGGTGTTCGCTCGCGCCTGACCTCCATAGATGGAAATATGTCACAAAGTTTAACAAGGTTTTTTAATATAGATCCACAGAATATTGTGATAAGTGTTTCAGTGTGAACAGGTATGGTATAATAAATTATGGGGTTTATCTATTTTATTTTTACTTTCATCATATTTTGCTTTGGTTTTGATACCCCCAAATTCAACCCAAATTTACAACCCTTCCTCTTCATAACCTATCATACTTTCATAAATCAGTCCATTTTCTGTAGGCTGTTTTTAACCTAGTCAACGACAGGTACTTTTTCTAGTATATATATATATATATATATATATATATATATATATATATATATATATATATATATATATATATATGAAGAGAAAGAGAGTTATGAGTACAAGATCAGATTTAAAGCTCCTAAAATCCATACGAGAATTGTCCAACTATTGTAGAATGGTTAAAGCATTTGCTCAACAATAAGTTCAATGTGACAGCCTTCAAGAGGTTGAAGGTTCAATTCTTAAATGATAACGACAAAGAATAAAGCAATAATTAACATTTAGTTAAATAAAAGGTTCACTTCGAAATCCCTTACAGGTCTCTGAGTTCAACAAAGATTCCCGAGTTCAAACATGTACTCGAAGAGAATCAGAGATTACATTGGCCGCAACATTTTGAAAATGACCAATATGATGAGAATATTCATATTATTTGAATTCTTTGAGCTGCTGTTCTCGTCTTGAGCATCATTTTTACAGCGCACAAAATGAGAGCAATAGTCCAAAGAATCCCAAATAATACGAATACTCAATCCTTATCTCAAAAGTTTAAAAAAGAATAGTAGTCCAAATAATCCAAACAATCCGAATTCTAAATTAGGGTTGGGAATGTTGACATTGCAAGAATGCAAATTTGAGAAACAGGAAGTAGAACCAGGCCACATTCAGATGATTAGCAAATACAGGGCGGACTAATCATTGGTCTGCTTTATATATATATATATATATATATATATATATATATATATATATATACAGAGAGAGAGAGAGAGAGGGAGAGAGAGAGGGAGAGGGAGAGAGATTAATGGATAAAAGGTGATCAGATAAATGTACAGGTGATGCTTGGCACGTGTAGTGTTATGGTTAAGGGATGAGGAATCTATATCAGATAAAGACTGAGAAGTGAAGCCGCCATGGTTCCTGGTAGAGATAAGAAGACGCTGTCCGCCCCCCCCCCCTCTTTTCCTCGCTCTCTTGATCCTCCTCTTTCTATTTCTCAAAGGATGGTATGTAAAATCTTAAAATAATCTTAAAAAAGAAGCATATATATATATATATATATATATATATATATATATATATATATATATATATATATATACATATATATATATATATATACGCGCATATATATATATATATATGCGCATATATATATATGCATATATATATATATATATATGCGCATATATATATGCATATATATATATGCGCATATATATATGCATATATATATATATGCGCATATATATATGCATATATATATGCGCATATATATATGCATATATATATATGCGCATATATATATATGCATATATATATATATATATATATATATATATGCGCATATATATATATGCATATATATATATGCGCATATATATATGCATATATATATATATATATATATATGCATATTAAACTGTAATTCAATGAATTTCAAAAAACTCTTATTGAAATGAAATGAAGTGGTTGAGTTTCATATCAAAGAATTTTTATTATTCTAAGCAAGACAAAGAATGTTTTAGAAAGTTTATCTCCTTAACCTATAGGGTTTCGATGTCTACCATCTCATTAGAGGAGTGAAAATATTAGCAAATAGTTATGAAGGTATGCACCCTATTTGCTAAAGTCAGTGAGACATGGAAAGTCAAAGTGAAAATAAATTTATCAGAAGTTCTGTAGCAGGAAATTCATTGAAATTCATTGAATTACAGTTTAATTTATTTGCTCTATCTTGAATATCGAGCAATTCTCGTTTAGATGGGATAACTTATAGAATATTACTGCCAGTAATATTTTGTAAACCTACAATCTCACGTTTACATAACCACTGATTGTTAAATAAAAGCTACTCCGAAGTATATATATGCATATATATATATATATATATATATATATATATATATATATATATATATATATATATATATATATATATATATGCGCATATATATATACGTGTATATATATATATATATATATATATATATATGGGGGAGGGGGAGTAAATATGCTTATTCAATTACATTTCACTCTTTATTTACACCAATCCTTTTATTTATGAAGCTCGATGCATGTTAAATATAACTACAGAGCATATACAAATAAATGACAAAAAATCTATATACCAAATTCCAATATGTTCATCTTACCGTTTATTTCTTTCAGCATGTTAAAATATTCAATATATATATATATATATATATATATATATATATATATATATATATATATATATATATAATGTGTGTGTGTGTAATAAAAGAATAGTTATTGTTTCATTATAATTATCAAATCCATTTAAGAATACCTAAGAATGAGCACAGTCTGGGAAATATAAACTAAATGACAGTCAACTACCGTTTATGCAATGTTCACGACTTCGCTCATTCGAATACTCTGTGATTATCTAATGTTTGCGCTCGAATTGCGCGTTTGTTGGTTGTTAAGTCCCTTCATTCGCGTGACAATTGTTTAGTGGCCCGAAGGTAATGGCTTAGAAAATGGAGTTAAAGGTAGCATAGTTACTGTGTTTAAATCTCTCGACCGGCAAGAATTGTCACCACCTACACTGATGCTTGCATAAGCATGAAACACTAGTGTCTGTAGGTAAAGTAAGTGAGAAATGTGCCAAACAAATAAGTTCAGCAGTTCATGGATGTTATTTTGCTGCCAATGTGCATGTTGTGTTCTCTACGAGAACTTTATTACCATCACTAACACATACGGGTCTTCAATTACTGATCATTTACTTAAAAACCCGTCTTGTGCAGCGAACTTTAGCACGGACTCTTTTTCTATTCTGAGTCATGCTAATTCACTATATCACCTTAAGATCTTGGAGACTATTCATGTTCGACTTAGAAAACCTTCCCTTTGCAAGCAAAGGGAATGCCTCCTGGGTTTTGAACGTGATTAATCTCTAGGGTATTCGACCATAACCCTGTTTTATTTTAATCGTTTTTCCCACTTTTTTTTTCTCCCCGTAAATTGAATAAAACGCAATTTTAATCGCTTTTTCATTCTTTGTTTTAAAAATTCCCTTGATACGGCTTTGAGAAGCGAGGGTCGAAACCGGTCAGCTGGCTCCCCATTTCTCTTTCTTTCCTCTCCTGTTCCACTTTTCCCCCCGTTTTTGGAGAGAAGACTAAAGGAATATATATATATATATATATATATACAAATTTACTTTTAATCATAAATCATAAAAGTCTTCCCTTCCTAATTGCAATATATATATATATAGGGAGAGAGAGAGAGGATGCATTTTAAGATTATATATATATGCCTATATATGCATATGTACAAATATGTATTTAAGCAGCAGCAGCAGCAATAATAATAATAATAATAATAATAATAATAATAATAATAATAATAATAATAATAATAATAATAATAATAATAGTAGTAGTAGTAGTAGTAGTAGTAGTAGTAGTAGTAGTAGTAGTAGTAGTAGTAGTAGTAGTAGTAGTAGTAGTAGTAGTAATAATAATAATAATAATAATAATAATAATAATAATAATAATAATAATAATAATAATAATAATAATAATAATAATAATAATAATAATAATAATAATAATAATAATAATAATAATAATAATAATAATAATAATAATAATAATAATAATAATAATAATAATAATAATAATAATAATAATAATAATAATAATAATAATAATAATAATAATAATAATAATAATAATAATAATAATAATAATAATAATAATAATAATAATAATAATAATAATAATAATAATAATAATAATAATAATAATAATAATAATAATAATAATAATAATAATAATAATAATAATAATAATAATAATAATAATAATAATAATAATAATAATAATAATAATAATAATAATAATAATAATAATAATAATAATAATAATAATAATAATAATAATAATAATAATAATAATAATAATAATAATAATAATAATAATAATAATAATAATAATAATAATAATAATAATAATAATAATAATAATAATAATAATAATAATAATAATAATAATAATAATAATAATAATAATAATAATAATAGGATGAAAACGAAATTAGCCAAAAATCATTTATATATGTCCAAGAATTTAAAACAATAACAACTTACGTTCATCATCAACTTTATATATAATCTCTTCATCGGCACAAAAGGGGAATAGGGGAGGGTTGACACCAAGTTAACATTGAAATAATAGCATTGTAAATTATACAAGAAATCGATGGATAACTCAATTATTTGATCAGGACTGCAAAATCGATTTACGAACGTTGTATATCGACAAGAAATGTCTTGAATTGCAAAACAAAGAGAAAATCAACCTAAAAGTGCTGACAAATTAAGAAAAGTATACAAAATAGATTACATTAATGAATGAATAAATCACCAAATTCTATAAAAAATAAAAAATCCATAGACAAAATTTAAAAAAAAAACTACAGGCAAAATAAAACAAAAACTCTACAGACAAAATTTTAAAAAATGAAATCAAGATGTAAAACTGATCAATTAGTCTACAAATAGTCAGCAGAATGAATAAAAATACTAATCAGAAAAGAAAATTTTGGGGTTATCGCTACCCGACACGGATGTCTATTATTGTACCTATCAGAATAAATCCATTCAATATTATTATATCTGTATATTGTACAGACCTCAGTACAGGTCTGTATCTGTTCTTAAATCAAAACGTAGATTCCATGAACAAAGCTTCTTTCTTAGAAGTGTACGCCTGTGGAACTGTATAAAAGCCAAGTACGTCCAAGGATGGAGTACTGCTGCCATATCTGGGCTGGAGCTGCTAAAAACAGCCTATTCTGCCTTGACTGAGTACAAAATAGACTTTGTGGCTTAGTGGGGGATGCCCTTTTCTCTTCCCTACAACTTCTCTCCCGCAGAAGAGACGCGAGCCTATCTTTGTTTTATCGTTATTTCCATGGCAAGTGCTCATCTGAGCTCCAATCTCTGGTCCCCCCCCCCTCGCCAATCTTTCACAAAAAACACCTGTCTAGCTGAAACCACTGTCAGTAATTTTCCCCACTCTTTATCTGTGTCTAAATCAAAATGTAGATTCTATGAACAAAGCTTCTTTCTTAGAAGTGCACGCCTGTGGAACTCTCTTCCGCTTGCCTATCTCCCACCTGAGTACAACTTGAATATCTTCAAGTCCAACATAAACAAATTCCTGATGAATCGCCCCTTAAGTAAGACACTTTATCAAATCTCCAATACTAACAATTACTACGATACTATCCCATTGATTATTGTACACGCAATAACCCTTATCCCTAAGTGGTTTCCGGGCCTTCATAAGTGATGACCTCCATGTAAAAAAAAAAAAAAAAGAAATATTGTCTTCCACTTGACAATACAACATAGTCATCTTCAAGTCCAAGGTCGACAAATATTTATTGAGCCAACCTCTTAAGTAATCAAATTATGCTATTTTCATCCATTGTTTTTAATCCTCTCATAGTAGTGTTCTACATGCAGCTGACAGTCACATTTACTTTTACTCTCGAATGGCCTTTCAGCCTTGATAAGTGGTGGTTCATAAGTCTAAAAAAAATATTTTGGTGAGCGCCGTTACCTGCTGTTGTTTCCGGCACATAAAAATACTAACTGATTTTCTCATTCGCTAAAATGAAACAATATAAAAAAATTAATAAATAAAGCAATAAATTAAAAGTGAAAATGACATTGATAATAAGAATAATAATGATGATAAGGAAGAATTATGCTTCAATATATACAAATAACACAATGATTAGAACATCCAACTAATTAAGCTTATATATAAGTCCTATTCTCTGCTTGACAGCTCAACTAATCTCACTTCCGGTTCCGCTTTTACGATATTTTCCTTCTTTTTTTTTACAACATCTTTTAGTTTATTTCTTTTTGAAAAAGAGATGATATTCTCAAAATATTACAAAACTTCCACCAGCCCGGTTATTTCAAACAGTAAGTCCATATTTATTGTTTTGTATTTGGGATTGTTTCTGAAAAATAAATAGATATACGAAGATATATATATATATATATATATATATATATATATATATATAAATAAAAAATCTACAAGACCGTCGTTCGTTTGTCTATTTTCGTCCATACCTCACATCTTCCACACCCGGTTCTCTGCATTGCTATAGCCTTCTTATGCTCTTATACATATATTTTTTAGTTTACATGCTTGTGGAATCTAAAAAAAAAAAATCTACAAGACCTTTGTTCGTTTGTCTATTTTCGTTCATACCTCACATCACTTCCACACCCGGTTCTCTGCATTGCTATAGCCTTCTTATACTCTTATATATATATATGTTTTAGTTTACATGCTTGTGGAATCTAAACAAAAAATCGTGAAAATGATGTCAGGAGCGTCAATCAGTTATGTCTTAAAACTCTTTCAATGAAGTTTAATTTGATTGGATTTCCTTCGTGTTTCAAACCGACAAATTTACCATTCCATTGAGGAATTGGCAATAAAAGATTACATTAAAAGAAGTAATTCCTTTTTCATGTGGCAATAAATACACACAAGCATTTTGATCGCTTTTTTTTTTCTTTTTTCTCTCAGCAAACTCATAGAATTGGGAAATGGCTAACCTGAGAATGTTCAACCAAAGAAGAATCACCACAAAAAATTTCAAGCTTAAGTCTCACAGACCGATAGAAATTCTATTTAAAACTTAATTGTGACAGACTGACAAATATACTATTTAAAACTTAACCATTACAAACTGACGAAAAACGCCATTTCAAACATAAACATAAGCCAATGAAAATGCTATTTAACACCTAAGTGTCACAGACATTAACGCAAAAGTATTGGATACACTTTTAAAAAATTCTTTTTCTGAAATAAATTTAAATGACTTTTGCTTAGCATGTTGCAATAATGCAAACGAGTTATCACTGACCAATCAGAAAGCTTTATATTAAAATAATTTTATAAAATTCTTCTAGTTTGGGCTCATTCCTTCAAAGTTAACCAGTTAATTTACAAAAATGCCTAAAACTAAAGAGTTGTCAATAGACATTCGTCAAAAAATCATTGATAAGCACAAAGTACTATATTGCACTCGCATCCCATGCCCTGCTGTCATCTAAAATATAGTTTGGGCACAACTCGTAGTTCAATTCTTAACACCTGCTCACACCTAAATTTCATCCTAGACCCAAACTAACATGAATAAAATATATATATATATATATATATATATATATATCAATATACATTATATGCCTCAAACCACATTATCTCCTAACAAGCCTTCTTACAATCATAGTTTCTTACACTGCATGAGCTCTACTCAACCCCTTTATCCAGTAACAATGAAATAATAATGTCCCTAATTCACTTTGAGGAGTGTAACTATTTAGCAGATATATAACCTCTACAAACTAACTATTCAGCAGATATATAACCTCTAAAAACTAACCCAGTAACATTAACTAACCACGTGGGGTCGCAGAAATACCTGGATTAGAACCCAGGCGCGGAGCAAACCCTCTCAGTGGTGACGGACCCAGTAGATCTTTCCAGATCATCCGTCTAGGAGAAGGAAAACTCTGAAACTAAACCAAAGGGGAGGGAGGCCTCTTCAGTCTTGGATGACAACCTTCCTAGAGCTGGTGACTCAAACAAATTACCGGTTTGCAAACCTAAATTGCTTAAGGAGTAGATAGATTCTGTCTATCACCCAGCTTCCATACTCCTTCTTTGCCTATTAGTCAGGCGCAGAGATACTACTACAGTGATTTCGACAGAAACACCCAGTGGTAGATTTTGTTTCTTGTCTAGGGCAATGAACGCCGTCTCCCCACTCCCGACACACACCTCACCCCTAAAGCTGGGCACTTGAGAATGCTTGAGTACCATAAATGCCTAAGCAATTAGATTGGGTTGACCTTCCTCTGATGGGTTGAGGGTACCGGATTGACAGTTATTGGCTGCTGTTTCCGACTGTTAGTACAGGTGCCCTAACTCTTTGGTAGCGCTTAGAGCGGCTGCTCCATCAACAATTGTATAATATCGGGATGTTTGCAGTGCCATGTCGCGCATGGAAAGGGACCCTGCACTCATCCCCGGTGGGCTTTCCTGAGGCCACAGTCCTAGTTGATGGAGGGTCAGCTGATGGTCTACTTGTGATGCATGTGTGATACTCTGCATAACCTCCTGTTCGGCTCCCCCTTACCTAACTGAAACTCGTTAAAAATATGATGACAGTACAATCTAAAAATAAGCTTAAACCAGGCTTAGGGTCAAACAAATCCAACTTGCCTCCTCCCTTGAGGCTTGCATTCACAAATATCCGTGGGCTTAGAACTAATTTAGCTGATGTTGAAGCATTTCTCCTAACAAATACCCCGGATATCTTAGCACTAAGTGAGACTAACCTACACTCCTCAATCCCCTCTAACTACTTTAACATGCCTGGATATCTCCCACTCTGCCGTAAGGACTCTGACAGACATATGCACGGACTTGGGGTTTACATTCGTAATACCCTTCCCTTGACTAGAGAAACAAACCTAGAAACGGATGATCAAGCCTTTATGTGCTTTAGACTAATTATGCAACACAACATTAGCTACTTTTACTTTCTCTACCGCTCTCCCTCGACCCAAGACTGCACCATAATAAACAAAGTATCTGACTGCATAGACACAGCACTCTCCTTCGACACTAGCGCCCAAGTACATGTATTTGGTGACTTTAATGTCCATCACAAAAACTGGCTTGGATTCTCTACTTACACAGATGCAGCGGGCAGTGCAATTCATAGCTTCTCTATATCTCACTCCCTATCGCAAATTGTTACTTTTCCAACCCGTTTCCCTGATCAGGAAGAACAACACGCATCACTCTTAGATCTGTTTTTGACCACAGTTCCTGATGATTGTATAATGAAAGCCGCCAGCCCACTTGGGAACGCTGATCATGCAGTGATAATGGTTGAAATCGCCCTAAACTCTAAACCCAAAACTGAAGAGCCAGTGCTCAAAACAACGAGATATTATAAAAAGGCTGACTGGGAAGCCATCAGAGATCTTATCAGAGACGCCCCATGGGGAAATATTTTTTCTCTTCCTGCTGAACAGTGTGCAAACGAGACCACTGAATGGTTCAAAACTGCAATCGAAGCGCATGTACCCATGCGGAAATTCTATAGCAATCCCCACTCTCCCCAATGGTTTACTTCGACTTGCGCAACTGCCATTGCTCAAAGGCAGCATGCATTCCGCAAGTTTAACCGACATAAGTCCAGTTCAAACAGACAGAAGTACATAGAAGCTAGAAATAACGTTAAGAAAGAAATAGCGACAGCTAAGAGGGAATTTACGGAAACCACTAAAAAACGCATCGAAGCACAAAAACTAGGAACTCGTGACTTCTGGAAAATCTACAGCAGTGTAGTAAACAATGGGCAATCAACAATTCCCCCACTAACCAATAATCACGAGGTTGTTTGCTCAGCAACCGAAAAGGCTAACATGCTTGCCAGTCGGTTTGCCTCAAACTCCACACTGGACCCTTCCAACCACCCCCTACCTCAATTTCCTATGCGGACAGACGCCACGCTAGACGATCTGGAAATCACCCCTGCTCAGGTGCATGCTATCATAAAAAATCTTGACACTTCAAAAGCATGTGAACCCGATCTCATCCCAGCTGTGCTATTAAAAAAGTGCTCAGCCGAAGTAGCTCCAGTTCTCTCCAAACTCTTCAACAAATGCCTTAATGAATCTTGCTTTCCGGGCTGTTGGAAAACTGCTTCTGTAGTACCAGTATTCAAGAATTCTGGCGAAAGAACTGACCCATTAAATTATCGTCCTATTAGCCTCCTCCCACTTTTTGCCAAAATATTTGAGACCTTAATTAACCGTGCTCTAGTCCAGCACCTTACAGATGCTAAACTTCTGACCGACGAACAATATGGATTTAGACAAGCCCGTTCCACAGCAGACATCCTCACTGTAATCTCTGAACGCATATACCATTCACTGGACAAAGCGGGAGAGGGCAGAGCGGTAGCTCTAGATATAACTAAGGCTTTTGACAAGGTATGGCATGAGGGTCTCCTCAGGAAGATTAGATCATACGGTATTACTGGTAGAATACTTAACATAATTAAATCCTTCTTAGATAAGAGAAAAATCCAGGTTGTCCTCGACGGTCGTACATCTAAACAATATGATATAAATGTGGGAGTGCCCCAGGGATTTATCCTTGGACCTCTACTGTTCCTGATATTCATAAATGACCTCCCCGACAAAATCGCCTCTGAGATGGGTATATATGCTAATGACACCACACTCTATAGCAGGCACGACAGGAAAACAAATGAACATATATCTAAAGTAATGGCAGAAACACTAGAGGATGACCTCCAATCAGTAGTGGAATGGGGACAAAAATGGATGGTCACGTTCAATGCCGCCAAGACTAAACTGGTTTCATTCAATAATTACAAGAAACCTTCTCTACCACCTATAGCAATGGCCAACGACTCTTTATCTGAGAGTACGTCTTTCAAGCTCCTTGGCCTAACGTTCACAGGAAACATGAGTTGGAACAATTACATCGAGGGCATTGCCAGGGCCGCTGCAAGGAAGGTGGGATTTCTCTACCGTGCTAGAAAACTACTAACACCCGAAAGTATCCTGTACCTCTATAAGGCAACTATTCGCCCATGTATGGAGTATTGCTGTCATATTTGGGCTGATGCATCGGCTACTAGTCTCTCGCTCCTTGACAGGGTTCAAAAGAGAGTCGCAAATCTGATAGGCCCTAAGCTGGCATCTAAGCTTAGCCTCTGTCCCATCGACGAAACGTTGCATCCCTCTGCCTGTTCTACAAGTATTTTAACGGTGAATGCTCTGATGAACTGCAAGCACTTGTGCCCCCACGACGTGAACACCCTTGATAGACCCGACAAGCTGCAAAATCCCACCCCCACACTGTAGAGATCCCTAGATGTAAAAGATCTTTCTACTCCAGTAGTTTCTTCCCCAGAACTGCTAGACTTTGGAATTCCATTCCAGGTCACTGCTTCCCCAACTGTACTGACATGCAGAAGTTCAAGTGCAACGTGAACCAACATCTTGCTGCCCAAATCCCTACATAGTACCCCAGTAGTTGTTTCCCCTGATAGTAGCCCCCTACACCTAAGTGGCAATGTGCCTTGTTTGGGGTGAAAATGTAATAAAAAAAAAAAAAAAAGAAGGAAAAGAGTATCGAATAATATCAAGGGAACTTAATCTAACACTTAGTACAGTTGGAAACGTTATTAGAAAGTTTAAAAATCCTGGTGAAGCTGTTGCAAATCTACCAAGATATGGCTGGCCAAGGAAATTAAATGAAAAAAAATCAAGGTGGGTAAGCAGAAAGGTACAAAAAAAAACTTTTCTTACTCGTGGTGAAATTCAAACCGACCTCAGAGAAGCTAGGATTAATGTGAGCAAGGATACAATCAGTAGAGTTCTAAATCATGCAGGTTTTGTACCAAGAAAAGTTCCATTATTGAAGCTTAAACATGTAAGATCACGTGTGAATTATGTTAAAACATATGGGGAACAACCCAGAGAATTTTGGAACAAGGTAATCTGGTAAGACGAAACAAAAATCGAAATCTTTGAAAGAATGTATGGCATAAAAATGGCACCGCCTATAACAAAAAGAATACCATTCCTACGGTAAAGTTTGGCAGTGGTTCGATTATAGTATGGGGGTGTTTTTCATCCAAAGGTACTGGTGAACTAGAAATCATCAATGGTAGAATGAATGAACGTATGTACAGGTAGATTTTGAAGAAAAACCTCCAGAAATCTGCTGATTTGTTGGGACATAATAGAAATTTCAGCAGGACAATAATTCAAAGCATACTGCCAAACTAACCAAAGAATGGCTTAGAAATAACGGAATTGACGTTCTTATTTGGCCCAGTCAATCTCCAAACCTCAACCCAATTGAAAATTTGTGGAAAATATTGAAGATCAATGTTCACAAGAGAAATCCACAAAATATTGATCAACTAAAACAGTTCTGCAAAGAAGAATGGTGCAAAATACCTGCATATGTTTGCAAAAACATGTGTGCAACTAAAGAAAGCAATTGGAAGCTGTTTAATGCAATAAAGGCTATGCAACCAAATATTAAATCAATGTATCCAATACTTTTGCGTTAGTTGATTTATATTTTTCCTTTAATATAAACTTTCTAAATTTTAATTTTGTAATTACTACCCCAAATATTAGTTAGAATAGTAATAGGAATATACTGACCAAATTTTAGGTAAAATCTTGAACCCTAATTAAAGTTATGAAGAAAAATGTAATGTATCCAATACTTGTGGCACTGTATGTGTACATGTGTGTATATATATATATATATATATATAGATAGATAGATAGATAGATAGATAGATAGACATATATTTATACATTGCATATATTTAGGCAGCATTTTTTTACTCAGACAGACATTGTTAAAGACAACAGAAAGTTTCCATTTAGTAATACTTATTTTTATTTCTTCAATTTTCCGTATTATCGTTTTTGTATATACATTGAAGATATGGATGTATGGTCCAAACATTTTTTCTTCTCAAAGTGTCCGCGGCTTTTACTTGTCGTGTAGTCATCTACGCATCATCAGGAATGTGTGTTAGGCTCTGCAGGGAATTATGGGACGATTTATTTAAATAGTAGTTGGTGTGCGAGCCAAGGTCATTGGGACTGCTGGCAGTGGTGGGGTGTTAGTATCAACCCGTTCTTGCTACTGACCATAGAACCGGTATGCTCTCCTCTTGAGTTTGACAGAAATATTCCCGAGTTTGTCGCCTGAAGATGGTCAAAGGTTACATTGACCGAATTGTTGTAAAAAAACACTCAAGATGAGAACAGTAGTCCAAAGAATCCAAATAATACGAATTGTAATTTTGAAGTTATAAATAAAATGAAACAAAGTATAAAGTCATATTTTATTTTTATAGATGTCTGGTGTAAATGCAGACCCCACGATAATGTTGCACCCACTTTGATCAAAATGAAATATATGTATCCAAGTAACCTGAGTGATGTTGTTTCAGAATACACATATGCTTAGGAAAAGTTTGTGTACAAACAGACAGAAACTACAACTTTGTTATATAGATAACCAGAAGAGTACCCGTCTCAGGATGGGTAAAATAAATTGCATATGTCTTATCCCTCAACATCCTACCTGTAATTGGGTGGAGGAAAGATAACTAAGTTTGGCTTTTCTTAACTCTTTATTATATAAAAAGCCACCATTCACTCATGCAGTATAGTTGCCACATCTGGGTTGGTGCCTCTACCACTAGTCTTTCCCTCTTGGATAGGGTCCAAAAAACAGTCTTCAATCTAATATTTCCCACTTTGTCAACTAAGCTCCAACTCCCGTCCCATCGCCACAATGTTGCATTCATGTACCTGTTTTACAAATATTTTAATGGAATGTGCTCTGATGAACTCGTGCCCCCCCCCCCAACGTACATATCCCCAGCAAACCTGCTTAGCAACAAAATCTCACCTCTTCACTGTTGAAGTCCCTAAATGTCAGAAATCTTTCTACTCAAAAATAGTTTCTTTACTCAAACAGTGAGACTTTGGAATTCCCTTCCTGCTACCTGTTTCCCTGACTGTACTGATATGCAGAAGTTTAAATGTAATGTAAACCAACATCTTGTTAATCTTTCCTAGGCATGGTCCCAATTATTAGTCTCTTACGTCCAAGTGGTGATATGACACACCGGTTAATGTAAGAGCAATAAAGTTAAGTAACGTTGAACTTGGTCAGTCCTAGATGGGTGACCCTTTGGGAATATTAGCCGCTGTATGTGAGAGGATGTCAACACATTCATGTGATAACAGCAAAATAAAAAATAACATTGCTATCTCTCCTAACAGTGATATACAAGCGACTGGTGAAAACTTGTGAATTTAAAATTCTGATGAAACTTCCTCCTTTGGAGGAAACCAGTTCAACCTTTCTGTTCTCTTAACTTCCATATGGCATCACATTTATATATGTTGCAATTTAACTCTAAGGATTCTACTATACAGTATAATCACGTTGACACACTGGTTCTTATTAAATCACCAAAGATAAGCAACCATAAGATTGGTCACTCCTAGATGGGTGACCATTTGGGAATACCAGGCGCTGTATATAGGAAGATGTCGACATTCCTGGCAGTTCCTGCATTCCACCTCGCCAAAATTTAAAATTAAAAATTTATTGAATAATTCAATAAATTTTTAATTTTAAATTTTGGCGTTCCAACGATAAAAACTGATCAACTGTGCATTAGAACAGCGTTTTAAAGTAATATAAAAGATAAGTGATTATTCTAATTAGAAGACAAAATATAGCAGCATGCCAAAAGATAGACTGACTTAAATTGAAACAGATTTTATAATGGAGATAAAAAGGAATATCTGCCTTACGCATGACTAAAATGCTAGTTTTATTTTGGTGTCTTTAACTGCTTCCCCCGACCTAGTTTTGCTGACGAAGAGACTTTGTTATTAAAGGACAAAACTTTTGCCAAATTATTGTCAAAATTCATTGTCAATTTAAATAAAATGAACATAGTTTCTGAAAC